>NC_064421.1:5557500-5607500 GCF_023375975.1 Astyanax mexicanus
GCCACTGTCACTGGGTATTTCTGTTTGGAAACGTATGGACCAATAGAAATATAGAAATGGTAGACTACCCATGGTAGACTAAACACTTATAAAATAAATAAATAAATAAATAATATATATATATATATATATATATATATATATATATATATATATATATATATATATATATATACATATATAGATATATGCTGAGACGCCCAAAAGTACTGCACTGTTAAGATACATACTCGCCAAAGTCAGAGCTCATCTGGCTCTTAAAGGGAATGACAACTGGCACACTGATTCTTTTATGATTTATTTCACATTACGCCTAAAATTAACCACACCCATGACTAATTAACAGAATTAGTACATGCCTTTTATGCATTTCGAGCCACACAAGCTGTACTTTTCCTGTTGTTATGATAGCAAAGACACACTGACACACCCTTTATCATGCTGCATGATGCGTAATTTAACAAAGACTAGACTGAGTGGTCTGGGTGTTTTTTAAAGGTGTGTCCACAAACATTTGGACGTATATATATATATATGCTCTTTGAGCATGTATCCACTGTATATATATATATATATGTGTATACATACATATGCATTTACATATATTCATGTGCGCATACATAAACACATCTGCTATGTATGTGCGAGTGCATTTATTTGTGTGAGGATGTACAGTATGTGTGTGTGTGTGTATAGTGTGTGTGTAGTGTGTAGTGTAGGTATGTTAATGTGGAGGGTGGAGGGTGTTTTATCCTTTTTCCTGCAGTACCTCAGTGCGTGGAGCTTTGTTATGTAAATGCTTATAAGAGTAGCAGATTCAAAGTGCTTCTTCAGAGAGCGATTCTCCATAAAAAAAGAGAGAAAAATAAAAGAATAAAAGAAAAAAAAGTGACAAGGTGTCTTGCTTGTAGCTCTCTTGCTAACAAGGCTTCGCATATTCTCTGATAATTATTGAGGCTTCATGCATATCTCATATATTTTTTATTAGGCGGTTTATATTTTATTATGTATAAATAAAATAAGAAAAAAAAGGGTACAGAATCTAAAACCCAGAAAAATACAATAAATGCTGTTACAACAATAAATGATATAGTTAGAGTGTTTTAAATAGTAAAACAAACCATATCATGATAATAGTGGTAAATCACATTTTTTTTTAAACAGCCTCTTGTCTTGTATTTGTTTTTTTTTATGCTTTTTATTGTACATTTGTTAAAAGGTAATGCAGTTTATGCACTTAACATTCTGCACTTTTACATATATATTTTTGTTACTTTGCATTATTATTATTTATATTACATTATTCATATTTAGGATTAGTTTATCTATATACAAAATTATAAAGAAGTTACTGTTTTTTTTTAAATAGATTAAAATATATTTATAAAACATTCAAACATTTACCGACTATTTTGATACATTACATTTTTAATTTTTATTTTTTTATTTTTTAGTCTTGGTAAATTGCTGTTTTTTTTTATTTTAGAGAGTAAAATGTACAAAAGTTGTCATCATTGAATGGTCACACTTTATATACTATATAAAACATTTATACTATATAAAACTGTTAAACACACATTTGTTCATACTTTCTATGAATGGTGTGTCTATAAGAAATTATAAACATACTCACAATGCATAATAATGCATGCATTAAGCATTTAAAACATTGTTATACATTTTTATAACAATATATAACACAGCCATATATAGCCATGTTTATTATGCATTAGGCAGGTGAACTCTGACTTTGGCGCGTTCGTATCTTAACAGCACGGTGCTTTGCTTTTTTAATCAGTCAGTTGCGCACCTGTGTTTTCCATTGCCGAGAAAGCAATATACCAGAAATTTAGCTGAACACACCTTACTTCCAGACCACCACGCCCATCAGTGTAGATTTATTCCTAAACTCTGACGCTATTTTAACCCTATTACTGTCATTATAAGGTATTATATATGCCATATATATATATATATATATATATATATATATATATATATATATATATATATATATATTGCTTTACATTATAAACATGCAGAATTTTCTTTAGTGTTATCCCATAGCATTATTCTGATAGAGGCTATTGTGATATAATCATAATCATAAGACCATATCACCCTTCTTCTAAAGTGTATTTTCACTACAGCCACCCTGAATCCTCACTGTAGGTTATTATTAGTTATTATACGTCCAGAGAATGACCCCCTCAGGTCTGTATATCCACACAGCATTTGCATTTTGACGTTAAGACTCACATAAGTCACGTATTTATGCAGCCCGGTCGTCTCCGCGTTATATTTACTCCACTCATGAAGAAGATTGTTCATAACTCACCACGAGATGAATGTGTTTTCCCACCCCAAGTAATTAAATATCACATTTTCACTCGGAAAAGTTAAATAAATCTTCTTTTTTTCTTTTTTTTTTTATGTACACTGGATCCTCGGAGATGCGTGTTTGCTTGTTTGATGCAATAAGCTCCTCAATGCTTGTGGAGATGTGGAGATGGCTTTATACCAAAAATAAGATAAGATAAGATACAAAGATAAAAATACATATATATATATATAACTGGCACAAAGCCATTCTAAGAGGGAAACACTTTTTGCATCTCGCAGAAGGACTTTTTCTCTCATTTGTACACTGTAAAAAAACACTGTAAAAAAAAACGGTAAATATATAATATGGTAAAACTTTCTATGAATCAGGTATCTATAAAGCATTATAAATGCATTCATAAAGCTTCATAAACCATTCGTCATGCTTTGTAACACTTGACATAAGCCTTTCTAACTATACATATGTACATCAATCAATCAATCAATCAATCAATCAATCAATCAATCAACATTTATTTTCACTCGGTAAATACATTTTCAATGTAGCCGAGTTTACATAGAGTTAAAGGAATTAAAACTTAAATTTAAATTATAAAAAAAGCAAACAATGTAAGATTTAATTAAGAAATAATAAAATAATTCAAAATAAAAGCATATGCAAAAAGGCTAAAATGTACAGCAATAAAACAAAGAGATAAATACGTAGAATAATAAAATATAAACACAGTAAAAAAAAAATAAAGGACTAAAATAAGCAAAATAAAAAAAATGAATGAATGAATGAATTAATAATAATAATAATAATAATAATAATAATAATAATAATAATAATAATAATAATAATAATAATAATAATAAGAAAAAAATATATAAAAAATAAAAGGTAGAAAATAAACAAAAGAAAAATGTAAAATGCCAAAAGTAAAGGCAATAACAAAACAAATAAAAGGAATGAAATGAATAAAATAAATAAAATAAAATGGCTAAATGGTAAAACATAAAATTAGATAAATAAAAATACAAAATAATTAAAATAAATAACAAGGTAAAACAAAAACTGAACTAAAACAGTTACAGGCTGCCTGAGGGTGGTTAGATATTAAAAGTTTAAAACGATTCAATAATCTCATGTTTATAATCTCAAACATAAAACGTTGTAACACCACAGTATGAAGTTTATTAGCACAAAGCGATATAATGTTCTTAACATTCTTAATATTGGTCAGACCTGTTTTATAAAGCTTAATAGATGTTGAGTTCACTCACATAATGCTTTATCAAGATGCCTTCCCTCAAGATGCACATAACATCTAATGAACACTTATAAGCACTTTTCACATGCTTTCAAGCATTTTTCACAGACTTTAGGTAAAGTGATAAGTTATTCTACATTACCAAAGGCATATAACAAATTATAAAGCGCAAATTAAAAGCGCTTTTCACAGGCTTTTTATAATCTGTTATATACCTTTGGTAATGTAAAATAACTCATTACTTTGCCTAAAGTCTGTGAAAAATGCTTATGAAGGTTTATAACATCACTTTTTCACTTTTTCAAGTCTGTGAAAAGCGTTTATAAGTGTTCATTAGAACAATTTCCATTGTAACATATATCAGCAGTTAGAGGGAAGGCATCACTGTGGATCTTGATAAAGGATTATGTGAGTGAACTCAAGATCTACTGACACTCACCATCAGTGTGTAGTGATTCCCCCTGGGCTACCTTACAAATAAATCAACTTTCCCTTTAGTTGTAATAACTTGATGTTTTAATTTATGCTAACTCAAATTAATTTAAAAAAGTAAATTCAACTTATCCATGATTACAGTGTTATACTGTGGTGTAATAACTTTTTATGTTTGAGATTATAAACATTTATAATAGCTTATGTCAAGTGTTATAAAGCATTACGAATGGTTTATGAAGCTTTATGAATGCATTTCTAATGGTTTAATAAATTCAGCTCTTTATGCTAAGTCAAGTTTTCATTCAACATTACTTAACTTTTTTAAGGCAACTGCCTTCCTCTAAAATTTTAAGTAAATTCAACTCAAAAGTTTGAGCAAACCGGCTGCCTGAAAAAAGTTAACTAAGCTCAACTTATCCGGTCTTACAGTATAAAAAATAAAAAAGTTAAATCAATTTCCCCTTTAGTTGTAATAACTTGATGTTTTAATTTATGCTAACTCAAATGAATTCAAAAAAGTAAATTCAACTTATCTGGGCTTACAGTTTTATACTGTAGTGTAATAACTTTTTATGTTTGAGATTATAAACATTTATACATGCTTATGTCAAGTGTTATAAAGCATTACGAATGGTTTATGAAGCTTAATGAATGCATTTATAATGATTTAATAAATTCAACTCAAAAACTTTTTAAGTCAACAAACCGGCTGCCTTAAAAAAGCTAAGTAAACTCAACTTATCCGGTCTTACAGTATACCAAAATATAAAATGAGTTAAATCAACTACTCCTTTAGTTGTAATAACTTGATTTTCTAAGTTATGCTAACTCAAATTTTCATTCCCCATTACTTAACTTTTTTTAAGGCAACTGGTTTCCTCAATTTTTTTAAGTAAATTTAACTTATCCAGGCTTACAGTGTTATATTGTGGTGTAATAACGTTTTATGTTTGAGATTACAAACATTTAGAAATGCTTATGTCAAGTATTATGAAGCATTATGCATTTATGAATGCATTTATAATTATTTAATAAATTCAACTCAAAAACATTTTAAGGCAGCAAACCGGCTGCCTTAAAAAAGCTAAGTAAACTCAACTTATCCGGTCTTACAGTAAAACAAAAATAAAAATGTTAAATAGCACATTATAACTTCCTCTTTACTTGTAATACTTGTAATAAAAAAAGTTTTAATTTATGCTAACTTTCATTACCCATTACTTAACTTTTTTAAGGCAACCGGTTTCCTACATTTTTTAAAGTAAATTCAACTTTTCCGGGCTTACAATGTTATAGTGTGGTGTAATAACTTAATAATAATTTTATGTTTGAGATTATAAACATTTAGAAATGCTTATGACAAGTGTTATAAAGCATTATGAATGGTTTATGAAGCTTTATGAATGCGTTTATAATGATTTAATAAAGTCATCTCAAAAACTTTTTAAGGCAGCAAACCGGCTGCCTTAAAAAAGTTAAGTAAACTCAATTTATCTGGTCTTACAGTATAACAAAATATAAAATGAGTTAAATCAACTTCCCCTTTAGTTGTAATAACTTGATGTTCTAAGTTATGCTAACTCAAATTTCCATTCCCCATTACTTAACTTTTTTAAGGCAACTGGTTTCCTCAATTTTTTTTGAGTAAATTCAACTTATAATGTTTTTTGTTTGAGATTATAAACATTTAGAAATGCTTATGTCAAGTGTTATAAAGCATTATGAATGGTTTATGAGGCTTTATGAATGCATTTATTCATAGAAAGTGTTAATAAATTCAATTCTTTATGCTAAGTCAAGTTATCATTCACCATTACTTAACTTTTTTAAGGCAAACTGCCTTCCTCTAATATTTTAAGTAAATTCAACTCAACATTTTACTGGCTGCCTTAAAAGAGTTAAGTAAACTCAACTTATCCGGTCCTACAGTATAACAAAAATAAAAAAGTTAAATCAACTCCCCCTTTAGTTGTAATAATATGATGTTTTAATTTATGCTAACTCAATTGAATCCAAAAAAGTAAATTCAACTTATCCGGGCTTACAGTGTTATACTGTGGTGTAATAACGTTTTATGTTTGAGATTATAAACATTTAGAAATGCTTATGTCAAGCGTTATAAAGCATTATGAATGGTTTACGAAGCTTTATGAATGGTACATAGAAAGTGTTACCCAACATATTTTTCCATTTGCCTGTTTTTGAAATCTGCTCTACTTCACCACAGGGCCTCTGAAGGTCTTTTATGTCCCACTTTTTAAACGCTCATTACAATCTACATTAATGTCGTCAAATATTAATTGGGCCCATGAAGCCGTAGAAATCTGTGCTCTTGAGCGCCGTACTGACAGCCTGTCAGCCGCTTAATGCGGGGACGGCCTGACATCTCGGCCACAGAAAGTTTCCCGTGCTAAAACAATGCCATTAACGCCAATCAAGCTGACACTCGTGAGCCTTATTAAATGATGTGTAATGTCCAACACGCTCCTCACGACTGCTCGGCCCATTAATGCAAACCACTTCTGACCTCCCGAGCCTCTTAGCGCCGTAATGTAATGTGATTACGAGTCCAGTCTTATAAATAATAAAAAAGGCTAGCAGCATCATTTATGTATTTACACCACCATAATGTGTTGCTCCTTGCTTTTGATATTAATTAAAAAGTAATGTGTTTTCGTGTTTTCCCTTCGTTTGAGCGGCAGCCGCACAAATCAGACGCTGGTAAACAGTCTCCTTTGCTCACCAGAGCCGGTTTGGGACTCGGACGACCTCTAATTCCAGCTTGAACCGAGAGCGAAAAAAACCTTCAGCCCTGTTAAATAAGCGTTCAGAGCTGTTTAGAATCCGTTCGCTCTCTATGCTCTACAGCGGAGGCTTTAACACGCATAGAAATCCCTCATATTTAATACGCTTAACCTCTAATTATTGCATTACTGCTGTAGAAAGCTTTTAGTTACTGTTTTTACTCAATTAACTATACAAAAATATGTTACACCTGAAATCTGGACACTTTAATTCCTGTTAAATAATCATTCAGAGCTGTTTAGAATCTGTTCACTCTCTTCTCTCCACAGTGGAGGCTTTACAGTGTATAGAAATACTTCACATTTTATATTTTACATTATAGATTTTGTATCTTCATAGCAATAAAAGGTTTTTTTTTTACTTTTTCATTAAACTAAAACATATAACAAATAATACAATTAAAAAAAATCTAAAAATATGTTTCTGAGAGCTACTGTGTAATAAATGCCAATTCAAGCACATCTAACGATCTGAAAACCATTAAAAATATGGAAATTCACTTGTATTTCAGTAAGAAGTGTTTAGTTACTGTTTAAACTCAAATAAACTACACAAAATTAGTTTTTGAGAGTCATTAAAGCAGGATTAGGCAAAATTGCCTCTTGAGACACTGCAAAAGGACATGCTTTACACGTACATTTTCTTTACATTTACATTTCACGTATGTTCGTTGCAGTAGAAAGCTTTTTTGTTAGTTTTTATTAAAGTAAGACTTGTTTGGTTAATATTTACACTCAAATAAACTACACAGAATTTGTTTATGAGACATTAAAGCAGCATTAGGCAAGATTTGGGATTTTTCCTCTTCGCCCCCCTATTTATCTTTTCCCCCTTTTGAGCCACTGCTAAAGGAAATGTTTTACACATGCATTTCTGGACAAGCTGAGAAATACAGAGCTACCACTGAAAGTACAACAGTTGAGGATTCATTCACAATCACTTTGTTATATATAAAAAATTCTTCACATTTTATGATTTTGTTAAAAACTGTTTTGCTCTACGGTGGAGGCTTTAACACACATAAAAATCCCTCACATTTAATATGCTTAATGTTTAATTATTGCACTGCTGCAGTAAAAAGCTTTAAGTTACTGTTCTAACTCACGTAACTGTACAAAAAAGCTAAAAGCTGGACACTTTAATTCCTGTTAAATCCGTTTACTCTCTTCTCTCTACAGTGGAGGCTTTACAGTGTATAGAAATACTTCATATTTTACCTTTAATTAATGTGCTGTAAGCAGATGAATGATTTTAACACACAAATAAAACATACTGTAAAAAATATGTTTTATTTTAATAATAAACTGTAATAAAGACCTCCAATATAAGCAAACCCACAAATCTGGAAACATCGATTCCTGTTAAAGAAGCATTGAAATTTTGTTCAGGATTCATTTACAATCTACTACATTTACTGGATGCTTAATAATACATAGAAATTCACATTTTATGGTTTTATCAGAAAGTTTTTTTTTTATTATTACTTTTATTGCAATACACTCAACTAAACTACACAAAAATGTATTTTTTTTTTCAAAGACTTTAAAGCAGCATTAGGCAAAATTTGGTAAAGGACACGCTTTACACATGCATTTCTTGACAAGCTGAGAGATACAGACCTTTTATTACTGAAAGTGAGAGAAGCATGTGACATAAGGGTAATGAAACTCTGAAAACTTTTTAAATACCTGAATGCTTTTCATATAATAATGCGAAGCATATTAAGAAGAGAATAAAAAAATCTGGAACTCCATCATTCTAGAGAATACACTTCCACTGCTCAACAGCTCAATACTGTGGGGCTTTATACCCCTCCAGCACACACATTAGCTCAAAATAGCATGATGCATCCATTTAGAAGCATAGTCCAAATATAATTTGGGCATACAATAATATTGTATGTTTTTATTGTAAGGGTAAGGGTATCCTGTTGTTAAAGTATTCATAAAAGTACTTAGATGTCCCTAATCTACTGACTTGCCATGGACAGTAGGTACAGATCCCTCATTCAGATGAAGTCTACTGGCTAATCCTGCTACGTACTGTCTGAGGTTCTTAACTTAACGAAAATAACCGAAACAGCGTTTCTTCAACTGATCTAGTGGGTCAGGTTCTGGTGGGGGTTCAGTGTGCCTTATGTATGAATTTTACCAGTCAGGTATTAAGGAGCAGTAAAACCACTCTACTGAAGTACAGAGTTATACAGGAGTTTCAGTTTCAGTTTAGTTCTGCATCACCGGGGCTAGAGTAGCATTAGCATTAGCATCTAACCGCTATTTCTTCGTTCAGAGGTGAGTATTATCGGCCTGTAGCCTGCTCCTAATCCTGGCTAGCACTGCTGGAGCAGCGTTAGCATTATCTGCTAACCGCGCTTAGTGCTAGCTCTTTTGTTGTTTAAAGGTGAGTATATCGGAGTGTAGTGTGTGCATTTACCATGTTAAAACAAGCTACGTGGGACGAATCACTAGCTAATTTCGCCCTGGCTTACTGGAACACTTTATTGTAGCGCTGTTGGGTGGCATTAGCCGCTAATGCTAGTTCTAATGCTCCAGCCATACTGCTGGAGAAATTCAGGAATCTAAGCTTACTATAAATAAATGTAAGCGCTTTACTCACCCAAATGAACAGTTTTTAGGAGAAAAAATGTGTAGATTAATATTCAGCACTCGTTTGACTCATTTTTCACTTTTGTTTACTTAGCTTTACTTAGCTTAGTTAGCTAATCCGCACCACCAACTTACAGTGTCTCTTAAAATACATTGTACAATCTGGTGCGCCTTATGTATGAAAATAGACTTTTTGATAGTGCACTTTATAATACAGTGCAATTATAATCCTTGCAGTGCGCAAAATATGATAGTAATATATTTTGCATACTAATAAACAAATACAGTACGTTTTACTCGATTCAATTCACTGCTTTACTTCTTCTGTTCGGTGCAATCCCCCATTATCTCACACTTCTATCACACCATCATCATCATCATCATCAGACACTGCAAAAAAAATAAAAAAAGCCATCACATCTATCCATCTCTCTGCAGATGAAACAGTTCTGATCCTTATCTTGATTTCGTGTCTTAAGCTGGTCTGAAACCGCATCCTGTAGCTATCGCTCAGCGAACACACGGCGCACCAGGGTCACGCTCACCACAAAGCACCAGCGCAAGGGCGCCGTGCATCTGCCGCATGCTTGCATCTGTGTTTCTACACCTCGCCATTCTTCGCTCGCGTCACAAGGACGCCAAAGCTCTCGCGAACGACAAGGTCAGCCGTTACTGCGGCGTCTGTCCAATGACATCCTGGCATTCTGGTATCTTTAATATAATGTGCTTCAATATATATATATATATATATATATATATATATATATATATATATATATATATATATATATATATATATGTGTGTGTATATGTGTAGATGTGTTTTAATGAGTGATTACTGAATGTCTACACTGAGGCAATTCAGCCTAATCTATTTGAGTAATATGCTTATAGTGATGGATAGATTTGAATTTGTGCATGTGTTTTTGTGTGATATATGTTTTTACATTTAAATATATTTTTTGCACACTGACTCACGTATCATCACACATTATCGTGCATTACAAAGCACATCCGATGCATCCTTTGACACGTATGGGTCGCAATCTGATCAGGGGGCTGAATAGATGATTTACTCTCGAGCGGAATATAATAAAAACTTAATAATAATGGTAACACTTTCTTTGAATGTCATCTTTATAAGACTCTATAAACATACTCATAACACATTATAATGCATTCATAAGGCGTTATAAACATGGCTATACATATTTATTAAAATGTATAATTCATTATAGCAGTGTTTATTATGCATCATGAACTGTGATTATAATGCATTAATAGCTTTGTTTACAACATGTTATACGTCAATACCAAGAAACTCAGTCCAAGCTTGCAGACTGTATCATGACTAAAAAAGCTTCCAACTTATAAACACACCCTCAACAATTCTATAAATATATTTTTAACCCCTCATAAATTATTCTTGTCTTGAATATAATATTAATTATAGTCGATTACAATGTATTATAACAGGTCTTTGTGCGCTCTAAGTAAAGTGCCAGACTCTCATTGTAGGAGTAGATTATTAATATATATATATATATATATATATATATATATATATATATATATATATATATATATATATATATATATAGAGAGAGAGAGAGAGAGAGAGAGAGAGAGAGAGAGAGAGAGTCATAATGCTTAACAAATATGGCTATAATGGGTTATGCATTTTTATAAACATTTATAGCCATGTTTATAATGCCTTATGAATGCATTATTATATGTTATGAATGTGGTTATAGCGTCTAATGTCTAAGATGACATTCATAGAAAGTGTTACCATAATAATATAAAGAAGAAGAAGAATATCAATGTATATTCTTTACATTTTAAAAACCAGTTTTTTATCTGTATTACAGAAAGAATTGTTTGGTTCATGTGTACACTCTTATAAACTACACAGAATTAATTTTTGAGAGTTTTCCCCTTCTTGAGCCACTGCTAAAGGGCACACTTTACACATGCATTGTACAATGTAGTGTTGTAATGCACTATAACACAGATTTAGTACATTTTGGTATATGCATTATAATATGCAGCTTTGATTTCTCAAATTAAGCTTTTATAGAAGTGTTTAAAACATTATAAAGCCCTATATACAGTCATTATTGACTTTATGTGAAGTGAGTTTTCATATATTTAATTTGAGAAATCATAGCTGCAGATTATAATGCATTATACCAAAATATACCAAATCTGTGTTATAGTGCATTATAAACCCTTACACCTGTAGTTTATAATGTGTTATGAATGTCGCTGTAAGTACTTATGAGTTATTATCAGATCTGTTTAGAATCCGTTCACTCTCTTCTCTCTCTAGTGAAGGCTTTACCATGTATAGAAATTTTCTATTTTGATTGCCCATAACATCTTATGAACACTTATAAGCGCTTTTCACAGACTTTAGGTAAAGTGATGAGTTATTCCACATTACAGAAAAATGTTAATTCTAACACATATTAGCAATTAGAGGCAAGGCATCATTGTGGATCCTGATAAAGCATTATGTGCGTGAACTCAATATCTATTAAGCTTTATGACACATATGGGTCGTAATCTGATCAGTGGGATGAATAGATGATTTCCTCTCGAGCTGAATATAATAATGATGGTACCACTTTAAAATAAGACTACCTTTATGAAGGGTTTATAAATGTTTTACAATTAGTTTATTAATGGTTACTAATTAGGTTGTAAATGCCTTAAAAAGCATTAATAATCAGTTATAACATGTAAATAGAAAGGGCAACAATGACCTGTTGTTTGCCAAATAGTGAACCCACAGCCGTCTATATTATATTATGGTCCTTTTTAATTATGTGTTATAATTGATTATTAATGATTTTTAATCATTCAGTAACCATTAATAGACTAGTTGTAAACCATTCATAAACCCTTTATAAAGGTAGTCTTATATTAAAGTGGTACCATAATGATAATAATACCAAGAAAAAGAAGAAGAAGAATATACTGTAAATGTATACCTCCATCTCTTCCCTTGCATTCCTTCTCTCCTCCTTCTTTTTTAATGTATTTAATTTATATATATTTTTTGTTTTCTGCTTTATGCGTCTACTCGTAGACTACTCGCTCATCCGTCCGGCAGGTTTGGCCCCCGACGATGTGATAAAACTCCATTAACGGCGGGGGTCCCTGATGACAAAGCACACATCAGAATATGCAGATAGATTTATCAGGCCAGCCATACGTGGCCATCCTCCTGGTCATGTAATGAAGGAAATCTCCGTGGCGAGTGGTCAGAGTGCCTGGGCTGCTTAATGACACTGGATATCTCTCCGACAGGCCCTGAAATATTTGCTCAGGAGACTCTCCCAGGGTTTCAATCTCCCGCAAATCCATTTATATGTTTGCGGCTGATTTATGGCCTTATTTTAACTGTCTCCTACATGCAAATGCAGGGGGCCGCTTAGAAATATACATAATGCGATTCTCAGGGTCATCCCTCCAGCCTGTCAGAACGCATTCCAGCCAGGGAGAGCAGAGGGACTGGGGGAATTGCTCTTTCTCTCTCTCTCTTTCTCTCTCTTTCTCTCTCTCTCTTTCTCTTCCCAGAGAGCAAAAAAAGTCAAGAGGTGGCCAGATGCTGTCTGCCTCCCTTCCCCTTCTCTGGATTAGCCCAAGATTAGGCTGAATACTATACTGCAAATCCCAGAGAATAAGAGCTAATGCTAATGTAACGCTAATGCTAACGCTAGTTTTTTTTAGAGAAATAGAAATAGAGTTACCAATTTTTATGACCACACTCTCCTAAAAAGATAAATAAATAAAACAGAGATTTTCTATGCTCTGTAATTCCGTGTAATTGCTCGACTGCGTTTTCCGACCCGTTATCAATCTCACATGGCTCATGCCGTGGTCATGTGACTCTAAAGATGGATGGCTTGTCATGTGACTCGCATGTTTACATCTGGCCCTTGCAATGCATTCGGGCGAGCGTGGCAAAGGGCTACAACAGGACAGTCAAAAATAACGCCAAGCACCGAGCATGTCAGCAATTAATGTGGTGCAGAGTTGGATGTTTTTTTTATGTTGTTTTAACATTTAAGAGTACGGTAGATCTGAGTCTGTGTGTGTGTTAAATAAGGAAGGTTTAAGGTGAGTGCAAAAAAAAGTCAGGAACAAAAAAAAAAACTAATAAACAAAAAAGGCTTGTTTCTTAATGTTTCTTACATTCACTTACCTTTGCAGTGTTTTATTGCAACCCTCTGGAGTTTATTTTAAAATATGAATTAAATCTCCCAACTAACTCTCACTACTCACTCGCTCACATACAAACACATCAAAACTACCCTGAGAAATTATAATACTATTTATTAATCACACTACATCATATTTTTTTTCTTCCTTCCAAAAAAGTAGTACAATACAAGAAAAATGTATATGAAATATGAAACTAATCAATCGAAACTCTGAACAATTGAAAGTACTTACTTGATTGTTCAATTGTAAAATGACTTTAAAAACTGCTTTCCAATTTTGGTTCCGTCTTTGCTTTGGCGCTTAATCATAGCCTCAAACAATCTTTTTATAAGATGCAATCGAATGTGCAGACTTTACAACCTCATTAAATATTTTACCATATTTCTGCATCCTGCATATTTTTAACGACATTGATAAGGACATTTATAAATTGGATGGTGAGTTTGTGGACCACAGAGAGTTAACACACACACTCTCCTGGATTTTAAGGTTGAAACACCTAAAATATGTTTTGCAAATGAATAAACATGTGAATAAAGTGTTTCATGTGTTGTTTTGTTTCATTATTTCTAAAAAAAAAAAAAAAGAAATAGAGAATTAAACAAACAAAAAAAGCACCATAATTTTTTCACAGAACAGTTCTACTAGGGACCCACCCTTCCTCGAATGCTGAGTATAATATGGAAATGGGCACAAGCCAATCATGCCGACACCCCAATGCCTTGTGCCGACACCTAGTTGCAGAGTATAATATTGAAATTGGCTTGTGCCACTTTTGCCAATGCCCCAGGTTGCTGAGCATTATATGGGAAATCGGCCCAAGCTGCTTTGGACCAACACCCTGGTTGCAGAGTATAATACAGTATGGTAATTGGCCTGTACCACTTTTGCCAATGCCCTGGTTGCAGAGTATAATACAGTATGGTAATTGACCTGTACCACTTTTGCCAATGCCCTGGTTGCTGAGTATAATACAGTATGGTAATTGGCCTGTACCACTTTTGCCAATGCCCTGGTTGCTGAGTATTATATGGGAATTGTTTAAGGCAATTGTACCAACACCCTAGTTGCTGAGTATAATATGGGAATTGTCCCAAGCTACTTGTTCCAGCACCCTGGTTTCTGAGTATAATATGGGAATGGGCCCAAGCTGTTCGCGCCAACACCCTGGTTGAAGAGTATAATATGATAATTAGCCTGTGCCACTTTTGCCAACACCCCGGATGCTAAATATAATATGAGAATTGGCCTAAGCTGCTTGTGCAATGCCCCGGATGCTGAGTATAATATGGGAATTGGCCTAAGCTGCTTGTGCCAGCACCCTGATTCCTGAGCATAATATGAAAATTAGCCTGTGCCACTTTTGCCAATGCCCTGGATGCTGAGTATAATATGGGAATTGGGCCAACACCCCGGATGCTGAGTATAATATGGGAATTGGGCCAACACCCCGGATGCTGAGTATACTATGGGAATCGGCCCAAGCTGCTTTGGGCCAACACCCTGGTTGCAGAGTATATGCCACATTTAGCCCAATATAGCATGGCCAATGTTAAGTCTCGGCTTATGCTACCATACATCAGCCAAGCTTGGGCCATTTGCACAATACAAAATGCAGGATGCCCCTCCCTCTCTCATTAAAAATCAGCAAATTGCAATGCAGATATCTGTTGAACTTACAGAACTGTTCATTAAAAGATGTTGCATTAGCAACATGCATGCTTTACGTTATTTAGAGGATGCTAGCCTTCACCCTCCCAGCACTGGTTACATCATGTGAAATAGAAACCGCTTGCTACTGAGTAAAAAATAAAATGGCTTTAAAATATTTTTTTAATTTCCTTCATACAGAAATATATTGAGGAATTTGTTTTTTATTGCATATTTTTTTATTTCCACATATAATATTCTCTTTATGTTTGTGCTATAAACAGAACACTATTCTACTGTTATTCAGATGTGAGTTTGCAAATACGGTTAAAATGCTGCCGCTCCTGAGCCTCTGGAGGTCATTAATGACAAATGGAGCGTATCTTAAAAGAAATAAAAGGCCCAAGTGCAAATGAATGATGGTGATGATATATTCAGGGCAGTTGTGGCTGGACTTTATTAAATACATCTGTCATATTATGGACTGCCCTTCATGAAGACATGGAAATGTATGTTGTTCATTCATACATTCATGAGACCCTCACAATATTATAAAAGAGGGGTGTGTTTTTTTTTTTTTCTTTGATGTATAATTATTGCAGT
Organism: Astyanax mexicanus; assembly: GCF_023375975.1. Classification (NCBI taxonomy): domain Eukaryota; kingdom Metazoa; phylum Chordata; class Actinopteri; order Characiformes; family Acestrorhamphidae; genus Astyanax; species Astyanax mexicanus. Next base: position 5,573,429 of record NC_064421.1, read on the forward strand.
GTTAAACAAAATAAGATTCACCTGCAATTTAGTAAAAAATGGTTATGATAACGTGTGTATGATTGTCCCAAAATAAGATCTAGTGAATTTGTTTTGTATGGTATATAAAAAGGGGTATGAATGGTTATAAGCAAGGCTATTTGGTTAGTTTAGGCTGTATTAGCAGGGCTGGATGGTTTGTGTAGTGTGGATGGTTATGTATGGTGTATAAGCAAAGCTATTTGGTTAGTATAGGGTATCTGAGTAGGCCTAGATGGCTTTTGTAGGGTATATAAATAGGCCTGGATGGTTTGTGTAGGGTTGGATGATTATGTAAGGTATATAAGCAGGGCCGGGGCTGTGGTTGTAGGGTATATATAAACAGGACTAGATAGTTTTTGTAAGGTATATAAACAGGACTGAATGGATTTCGTAGTTTTAGATTATTGTAAAAGGTATATAAACAGAACTGGATTGTTATTGTAGGTTTGAATGGTTATATAAGGTATAGAAACAGGACTGGATGCTTCTTGTAGAGTTGAATGATTATGTAGGGTATATAAACAGGGCTGAACAGTGTTTGTAAGGTATACAGTATATAAACAGGGTTTGATGGTTTGTGTAGGTTTAAATGGTAATACGATGTATAGAAACAGGACGGGCTGTTTCTCGTAGAGTTGAATGATTATGTAGGGTATATATATATAAGCAGAGCTGGGGCTGTGGCTGTAGGGTATATAAATAGTTTTTGTAGGGTATATACAAAGAGTGCTGAAGGTTTTTTTTGAAGTGTACATAAACAGGGCTTGTGGGTTTGTGTCGATTTGAATGGTTATGTATGATATATAAGCAGGGCTGGATAGTTTGTGTAGGTTTAAACGGTTATGTAAGGTTTAGACACAGAGTAAGACAGTCTGGATACAGTATTTAAACAGGACTGGATGTTGAATTTTGTTAGATATATAAATCTACGCATAAAAAGCCTGAGTTCTGCTGTGGAGATAATTTGCTTCGTTGACTCCTCTCTTGCCTTCAGCACATAGTGTCTCTATCAGGTTCATCACCTGAGAATACAGCTCTGTGCTCAGTCCACTGTGACCAGGAATGAGTTCATCGCACCTAACTGGCGAATCTTTAAGTAAATGGCTGTTTTTATCCCATCTCTGTTCCTGGGAGAAATTAAGTATTCCATTCGCTGCATAAATTTTCAGGTTTCACTCGTGCGACACCGGGGTGTGCTGAATTTTTTATGACAAAAACGGTCTAATAATTGTTGAGCAGATGTAAGTGTTGGAGAGTGGGCTCCGGCAGATCTCATAAAAGCGAATTAACACTGTTAACCCTGGCTTTGCTTAAAACCAGGAGAAATAGATACGTTTCCAGTTTTTTTTTGGTACAGTCTGTGTAAATGTGAAATTATTTTATGAACTTATTTTATGTTTGTGGTCAATTTGATCCCAGCAAATTCAAACTACAGAAAAAAGTATTGGTAACACTTTTTATAAACCCTGTATTCATAATGCCTTATACATGCATTCATAGTGCATAATATGACATGCATAATACCTTATAATGACTGTAATAAACCTGTATAATAACTCATATTATACAAGTACTTACATCGACATTCATAACACATTATAAACTACAAGTGTAAGAGTTTATAAAGAAAGGGCTTATAATTAATTCCTTATAATATCTGTTCATAAGAACATTGTACAATGTAGTGTTGTAATGCACTATAAAACACATATTGGGTAGGTTTTGGTGTAATGCATTATAATATGCAGCTATGATTTCTCAAATTAAGCTTTTATATAAGTGCATAATACATTGTAACGCTTTATATACAGTAATTACTGACTTTAAGTGAAGTGAATTTTCATTTGCTTTTTAAACATTAAGTACATTTTATTATGCCTCACTATAATGTCTTGACAGTAATGGCTGTATATAAGGCTTTATAATGTGTTACACACTTAAAGCTTAATTTGAGAAATCATAGCTGCATATTATAATGCATTATACCAATATATACCAAATCTGTGTTATAGTGCATTACAACACTATAAATTATGAACATATATTATAAGGCATTACAAGCCCTCTCTTGATCCTTACACCTGTAATTTATAATGTGTTATGAATGTCGCTGTAAGTACTTATAAGTTATTATACAGTTTTATTACAGTCATTATAAGGTATTATGCATGACATATAATGCTCCCACACCCCTCTTATACCTTATACAACCAAAATACATGTTATTTGCCTATGGAAAATTATGCACATCACAATAAAATCTGACTGATTTACCTAAAATTGAAAATAGAGATCTTATTGGCATTTTAATGTCTTTATATTATTTTTAAGTAACACTTTTTGTCATCTAAAACATTAAAAATTTAAATATATTTGATGTTATTAACAATAGTAACATAACACATGCCCTGATCTCTTTTACTCCAGAAGACATACGGCTGCTCAAAAATATAATCATTTAAAAATGTAAAAAGAAGCAGAATTGTTATTTTTTCCTGGAACTGATCATGTTTTGGTCAAAATTTTACCAAGCGTTTTTTCTTTGTTTTTTTTTTTTTTTTTACTTATTTTTGATTGTATAGACTTTAAATATATTCACACTTAAGATATATTTTCAAAAATGCTTGGACTAGAGTGTTTATGAGTTAAAAGCATAAGAATATTGATGAATTGAGTTCATTACATGGCTTATTAATTATTACTTTGATAAAATACATGGAGAAACAGCATCAGGCGGAGTTATTTTATTCTTGATAATCAATAATCACACCTCTAGGATACATGTAGATACTAAAAACCTGACACTCAGAGCAGCCTATGCCTTTCAGTATTTTAATCAGGACACACAAAGAAAACTTTATACTATAAAAATGTGAACTTTTTAGTCTAAATAAATAAAACATGTTTAGTGCAAAGTAAATACTTAGTAAAAATGTGCAAGTAAAATTATATAAAAAACTATATAAAGTAGTGCGCACACCATACCTAGCTTTAGTTTGAGTAAAGCAGGTAGTTTCACACTTTTTCTGTGGACACTTTTGAGTCTGATATTTACTGATATTATTGGTTTGAAACATCATATAAATGTGTTTGAAGCACTAAAGGTAATTAATATTGATTGGGGAAGGAGATCTCACTTTTTTAGGTGTTTTTCTCAATGAGTTTCTTGTAGATTTAGCTTTACCGCACTGGGATGTGATCACTATTTTTAGAAAGAGTAAGCTCCGCCTTTTCTAACCATATATGGATTATGTTGATGTGTGAAGGGATTCCTGAGTAATTAAGCTGAGAACACAAGGTGCGATTTTTGGACGGTTAATAAGATAGACAAGATAACAGAGCCAAATTCTAAAATAGTGTCAGAATCAGACGCAGCCGTGGGTCGGGTTCATTGAGACGGGGATTAGACGCCGCTGCCAGTAGCGAGACTCCGGCTCCATCATTTAATCTGGCCTCTCAGCTCCCGCCTTGCTGCATAATTTAGATCTGACCCGAGCCCGAGCCGGTGGGGCTGAAGTTTTGACCTCCTGATTTGCTTTAATCTCAGATTCAAAAATACATGAGCTAGATGTCAGGCGAACTTTCTGCGTTCCTCATGTTTATGTAATGGGCCGGAGCTCTAAACTAGTTCACTCCTGAGCCTGACATGCAGCAGGAGGCTGAGCAAACCTCTCTGCTGAGGATGCTCAGCATCTGCATAAACATCACCAAAGGTCAGGAATTTCACTCTGAAGTCGCTCCCTTCAGACTGGGAGAGCTCGCTACTGTATCTCGTTCTGTACGTTTTTTTATTTTTTCACTTATTTACTTTCCTTTACAACAATCTTCACAACTTGTAATGTGCACAACATTCAACATGCAGATTTTTAGAGGTGTGATATTATTATGATATCATATTGTCACGGATTCAGAAGGGGAGTAATTGATTGTTAAACAGGAAAATAAACCAAAAACTAGACAACATAGAAACACGAAAAATACAAAAAAACATGGAAAAAAGGAACTAGCAAACAAAACATATACATGGGCCATTTAACCAAATATATATGTTTAACTCTTTCAAATTAAACATATTTATTATCTTTTTTTCAAAATATAAATAAATAAGAGGCCACTTAAAAATGATATGTTTCTTTGATTTTACCAAACGGAAAACCTCTGAAAGGTTGGAAGACAAAGATGGACGATGGATGATCACAAGTCATCAAACCAAACTGAACTGCTTGAATTTGTGCACCAGGAGTAAAGGCATAACGTTATCCAAAAGCAGTGTGTAAGACTGGTGGAGGAGAACATGATGCCAAGATGCATTAAAAACCTGTGATTAAAAACCTTAAATAATTAAAAAAATGTTTCTGAATCAAAATTTCTCTGATTTTGCTATTTATAGGTTTATGTCTGAGTAAAATAAACATTGTTTTTTTTGTTCTATAAACTACAGACAACATTTCTCCCAAATTTCAGAAATCAATATTGGTATAATAACCCTGATTTTTAATCACAGTTTTCATGCATCTTGGCATCATGTTCTCCTCCTCCACCAGTCTTACACACTGCTTTTGGATAACTTTATGCTGCTTTACTCCTGGTGTAAAAATTCAAGCAGTTCAGTTTGGTTTGATGGTTTGTGATCATCCATCTTCCTCTTGATTGTATTCCAGAGGTTTTCAATTTGGTAAAATCAAAGAAACTCATCATTTTTAAGTGATGTCTTGTATTAAAAATGATAAAAAAACCCACAAACTTTAATCTACTTAAGTTTGAAGAAGTTACCCGAAGAAATCACTCAAAAGCACAACCTAATGATTTTATGTTGTATTTAAATATAGCTTAATTACAATTAAAATATAGTTCAGTTTCCATAAGTTATTCCAAAATAATACGTTTAGTATGTATTTGAGTACATATTAATTTAATGCTAAAAGTATGTACTTTTCATAAAAAATACTTCAAAGCCTACTTCCAAAAATATACTTAAATGCACTTTTCTGCTACAAGGGTTTGGACTACACTGCATTGTGAGTTGTGAAGTTTCCTTTCAATTGAAATTAAAATAGAGTCTAGTCTAGGCATAAGGTCAATTAACCTTTTAAAGTGGTTTATGAATAAAGGTGGAAATTAATTTATTAATAAAAGGGCACAAAAATCTACACATCCACATTTTGCCGTTTTGCCGCTAATGTATGACTGTGGTCTTCAATCAGTCGAATCGTTAATAACCCTTAATATCCTGATTGTGCTCTGAAGTTGATCAAAGTCATTTAGACCCTAAGCACACATTGCTTTTTACCTTATTCATGTTTTAATTTTACTGAATGACTTCCTTTCTAGCTGGTAAATTATTCAGAGTATACATTATATAATCAGGAACCAGCAGATTCACTGATCTTACTGAAGCCACAGAGGAATGAATGGAGCTTTATTAAATACAGTGTACAGTAGCTTTATCCTGTATAAAAGGGGAAAATCGGGGTAGATTGAAATAAATGAGCCGGTAATTTGTCGTTGAGTTGAGAGGATTAATGGAGTAATAAGCAGACTTTACTGTAATACAGCACTTGACCCCTGATCCATTTACTGTTCTTTATAAAAACTGATATTGATCAGGTATTAATAACAGCCTGTGCTGATGGTTATTGAGCCTGGGTGTATCATTCATTATAAATTAATACAGACATGATCCAGACTATGAAGGAACACAAAAAGAATCACGGGTAACACTTTCTATGAATGTCATCTCTATAAGACTCTATAAACATACTCATAACACATTATAATGCATTCACAAGGCATTATAAACATGGCTATACATATTTATAAAAAATTATAATTCATTATAGCCATGTTTATTGTGCATCATGAACTGTGATTATAATGCATTAATAGCTGTGTTTATAACATGTTATACATCAATGCCAAGAAACTCAGTTCAGTGTGCAGACTGTATCATGACTAAAAAAGCTTCCAACTTATAAACACACCCTTAATAATCCTATAAATACAGTTTTAACCACTCATAAATTATTCTTGTCTTGAATAAAATATTATTTATAGTCAATTATAATGTATTATAACAGGTCTTTGTGCGCTCTAAGTAAAGTGTCAGACTTTCATTGTAGGACTAGATTATTAATGATAGAGATAAATTAATTTTAACATATATATTATAAGCAGAGCTTATAATGTATTATGATCACAGGTCATAATGCTTAATAGACATGGCTACAATGGGTTATGTATTTTTATAAATATTTATAGCCATGTTTATAATGCCTTATGAATGCATTATAATATGTTATGAATGTGGTTATAGTGTCTACACATCTGGTTTAAATGATCATATATCTGTCAATACTAATATATATATATATATATATATATATATATTAATATATTCCTATGATGGACATATGTCACTTTGCTTAGAGTATGCAATGAAATATAATAATACATTAAAAATTAATAAAAGCAATTGTATCATTGAATATAAGTGTAAGAGTAATTAATGAATGGTTAAACATGGTTAAATATAGTATGCTTTGTTAATGCAGCATTGTTGAGTTGGTTCTTACTGACATATAAGATCTTATAAACACAGCTAATGATGCATTATGAGCACAATTCTTAATGTATAATAAACATGACTATAATGTGTTATACATTTTTATAACTATTATAACTATTTATCTCCTATTTAACTCCTAATAACCCCTTATAAATGTGTAGCGGGCTCAGTGGTTTAATACCTGGTGCTAATTGAGATGTTGAAATATTTTTAATTGGGCGCCAGTTATTAAATTAATTTAATTAGATTAATTAATTAATTAATTAATTAATCAAATTAATTAATAACACAAGACATCTCAGGGTGTGGTTTCTACAGGTGACAGAAATTTTCATAACCAAGTTATCCAGAAAAACACACTGAAATTACAGGTTTTGTAAAATAAAAGTATTTTATTAAATCACACAGATATGAGTAAATAATTAATTAAAAAGTCATAATGTAGCCATTAGATATCAAATCATAGTGTAGAATAATAAATGAAAAATAAAAGAACAAACACGTTATAATACTGGTATGAAAGGAATAAAGATTAATAGAACTATTAAGTGAATATTTCTAAATAAGGGTCTTAATGTAATGAGGTCAAACTAATCAAATGAGAACACTAAAATAAGTAGATAAGTAAGATATTTTACGGCCTACAAAGATCATCCCTTTCGCCAAATAACTAAAAATGAATCTATACTAAGAAAAGAGTTAAGGACAATAACCAAACTAGACTTGACCAACCAAAACACCAATTACTGAGAGAAATACCCAAACTGCCTTACTCTGAGACGTCTACAAAGGGGGGTCCCCATCGGTTCGGTCCGCTGTTTAAACCTCTTGTTCGGCTGACATCCTGCACCCCTAGAAGGTCCGGTGTGGACCCATCCGCAGGGTAAAGATGGTGCTCTGTGGGCCAGCGGCGCACCTGGACGACACCCGCTTCTAGTCTCTGCACAGGGAAGGCCTTCCCTGGAGCTGGCTCGGCTGGCGTACCCTCTCGGTGATCCGTCGGTTGGTCTAGTTGGTTTACTGAACTATATTAACTATCTTGGCAAGCAGGAGAACTATGTAGATCATAAAATAGCCTAGTTATTTAAACTAGGATAGCTAATATTAATATACTTGAAGATTAAATGCACTAGTCTAAGAAAACTAACTTAAGATGACTACACTAATAGTATATCCTTTCTCCATCTCTGGGCTCCCTAACCTCTCTCCTCTAACTGTTTTCCTCAACTCATCTTCTTCCACTCCTTCTCTAACTCCAACTGCTTCTCCTCCAACTCCTCCGAACTGAACTGGAAACTCTAAACTGGCAACTGAACTGTGTCTGCCCAGTTTAACTATTAGACTCTGTGGCCTGTTTGGCCCTCGAGCTATGATTGGCCCTGTGGCCCAAATGTCTTTGTTTTGATTGGTCTAGGAGCAATTTCAAACTTTGGCAGGGAAGATCTTATGCACAAAGGGCCATAAACCCCCCCCCTCACATGGTCAACATGCTTCAGCTAGTGGTCTATTTTTCTAATAGACCCAACCAAAAGAAAACTCGACTAAACAGTGGATCAAAATACATTTTTCAGCATATCAGTTTGTGATGATAAATTCAGGAAACCACAATCTTACAATTGAATCACAATAAATGTAATATATATATATATTGCCCACAAACAGTTTTGTAATACTCAAGATAATCTTAGAAATACAATGATGGATGGTACTCTGTCAGAAAGAGATCAAGAGTCATGATATTATTTAAACCCAATTAAATCACTTAAAAGAAAATACATGGTTAAACCACTGATAACCAAATAAAGCTAAATTATCAAATGCTAATTAAACCTTGTTGATTCAGACTTGAATGTGTAGGAGAATTCAATCAGGACACATCCAAACACATATACCATATACCAGACACATATACCATTATTTAGTAAACATTCTATAAAACACCTTTTTTATATAGTCAATATATATGTATTTTAAGCAAAATCTTCTGAGTGAGAAATTCCTCCCCTTTGCTGAGTTTAGATAAGCGGTTGGCATCGGAATTTACGATGGTGGGGGAAGGAGCTCTTTCTGCACCCCACAGAATTTGAGCCTGCAATGTTGAAAATGGAATCCCAAGCTTAGAACATTTCTCTTAATTTCATTAATCTTATTTCTAAGTGATTGCAGAAATAACTAGGCACAAACCCCTAAATTGGTACAACATTTGGTGAATTAACAATTTCCAAGGCATTAATTAAGTTTTGACACTCTCTTAAGTCCGCAGTCCCGTCCTAGTGATGGTGTTGCAAATGTTCCAAATGTTTACATTAACTCCGAGGTTTATGACTTGGAGGAATGTAAACAGAATTTTACCCTAAACTCGCATTTAGGGGTCTTGAGCGAGGCTGAGTAAAGAAATAGTCAGTAAATGTCATTTTGAAATTTAAGGTTGTTTGGAAAAGATTACTCCAAGGTTTTTTTTAGAGTGTTCTGGGTTCGAAGTTTCCTTATAGGCCGTAAAGTGGGGGTAGTGTGTGTGTGTGTGTGTAAGCAATGAAGAAATCCTCTGGTTAATCCACTACAAATGCATTATGATACACTGCGTTATAAATATGTTTATATAGCCTATTGCCTAATAAACATGGCTATAATGTGCCATACATTTTTATAACTATTATAACTATTAATAACTCCTAATAATCCATTATGAATGCATTATGATACAATGCGTTATGAATATGTTTATATAGCCTTTAGCCTAATAACCATGGCTATAATGTGTTATTCATTTTTATAACTATTGTAACTATTTATAACTACTAATAACCCTTTATAAATGCATTATGATACAATGCGTTATGAATATGTGTATATATCGCCTAATAGACATGATATTTATAGAAAATGATACCGTGTTGGTATTAGACACTATAAATTTCTCACATAATACTCACATAATACATTGTAATGAATAAATATTTATTATAATGTGTTATAAGTGTGTTTATAGAGTCTAATAGACATGGCATTCATAGAAAATGATACCGAGTGGGTATTAGACCCTATAAACACACTCACATAATACATTATGATGCATACATATTTATTATAATGTGTTATAAGTGTGTTTATAGAGTCTAATAGACATGGTATTCATAGAAAATGTTACCAATAATGTTTCTGTGGTTTGTGGTGGCACTAATGTTGGCTAATCTCATAAATACAATATTTCCAGCATTACTTAAAGGCAGCATAAGCCCTCAGTCGTGAGTTTGGAATGTGAAAAAGCTTAAAAAAGACTAAAAGCCAATCTGTGCGTGCGTTTTTTCGCTCGTTCGAGTGCGGCGGACTTGCCCTCCCTGCGAGGGCTCATGTTGGGGCGGAAAGATAAGTTAAAGCTATAAAATGCATGATCTGGTGTGACTGCGATTTCTTTAATTTCTCCGGTTAATTCGCTCAGCCATTCTCTATACTTCCTGCTTCTGAAGAGTACCCCCCAGGACGAAAGACAATAGGGCGGCTGAGTGGCACCAATTGCCTAGGGGCAGGACTTGCTCCATTAGGATACCCAAAAGGTATCGAGCGGAATAAAGCCTGGGTCTACAGTTGATTGGCAAACAAAGTAGGCGCAGGCACTTAAGAATTCAATTGCGCTTTACCCATCACCGTTTCTGCTCAGCCTAAATTATGCTCCTGGACTAACAGCTTCTATTAACTCTACCGGTGCCTATTCAGGTGCTAATTGAGATGAAACCGGGGTTTGTCAAGGCAATTATAACAAATAGCTCCAAATGGCTGGAGATGGCCTTTCAGAAGAGCTAAAACTGCGGCAGGGTATTAATCTTTTATAGTCGTGACATGAGTAATAAAGGGCAAAATTATCGCTGTATCATGTCTGCGTAGATGATATGATATCATTATGTGTCTGAATCTATCTTTTGAAAATACCTTTGTAAAAATGTGAAGTTTAAGACGCTGAGCTGAATGGGAAGGCTTTACATGTCAGCACGTTAACGGTGGGGTTAAAAGTGTCGTACGTGAGTGAGTTTCCAACGATTAGTCTGGAATGGTGCCTTTCTAGACTGGGATTTGTAGGGTCAGCTAATGCAGATTTCTTTAGCGATTCAGAGCAACAGCCCAGATAAAAACTGACTGTCCTGTAGATGAAGTTCTGGTATAATAGACTACAGTGTATTATGGAGAGTTTTGAGTACCAAAATGTCACAAGATTTATTATTTCAATCCAGTGTTGCATTAGTTCATTTTTCACCAAGATCTTGCAGCAGCATTGATGATGGTAGAGTCTGACCACTGCACAAAGCAGCTCTTCTCCATCCAGCACATCCCAAAGATTCCAATGAGGTTAAGATCTGGACTCTGTGGTGAACTCTCTCTCAATCCATGTGTGAAAATGATAAATGATGATCTCATGCTCCCTGAATTCTGAACTCTTTCACAATTCCAGCCCCATGAATCCTGACATGGTCTTATCTTGGGATATGCTCATGTTCATCAGGGAAGATGGGAAAAAAATCCATTGATCCAGGAACACCTGGTCTATATTCAGTATATTCAGGTAGTCAGCTGACCTCATGCTTTCAGCACATACTGCTGCTGAACCTAAACCTACAGACCAACTGCAGCATCAACCAACCCCACATCATTTACTTACTGTAGTTACATCCAGGTTGTTCAGGCAAAATCCATTGAAAAACAAGGCAAATGAATGGTTGAAAACTCAAAAAATGCCTCAGTATTGTGTCGCATTACTTTTGCCATAGGATAGATAGAGATTGCTCACATTTATGAATGCCAACCATCAATAAAGCCAAATAAATCCTAACTGAGCAAAAAAAAGTTTATTTGTATTATTAACATAGCTAAATCCTATTAGGAAGAGTTAAGGAGTTAAGAAGTTGGGGATTAATCAGGATGGTGAAAATCCAATATCCTGACCTCACTAATGTTCTTGTTACATACAGAATACAATCAAATCCACACAGCAATGCTTCAAAATCAATTTAATTGGACAGTAGAGACATTTTCTCCAACAAAAACAGAATAAACTACTTTTATACTTTTGTTTTCAGTGTTTTAAAATACACTCTTAAATTTAATTTTGCTTCCAAAAGAAGCCTTGTCCACCATCATTAGCATTGCTACTGCAGCATTACCTTTGCTCAGCATCATTACCTCAGCTTTATCACTGCTATTGTGGTGTTAGTGCTGCAATCTCACTGGTTGCTGGCCTTGCTAATCATCCCTACTTATTTAAAATGTAGAGCATGTTTTAAAATGCCATTGAAAATGTTTAAGCGGCCAATTGGAGTCCAGCAATGTTTTGTTGATTTTACCAAATTGAAAACCTCTGGAATATAATCAGGAGGAAAATTGTGGTCATCCGATCACAAGCCATCAAACCACCAAGCTGAACTGCTTGAATTTTTGCACCGGGAGTCAACAGCATAAGGTTATCCAAAATCAGTGTGTAAGACTGGTGGAGGAGAACATGATGCCAAGATGCATAAAAAAAAACTGTGATTAAAAACCAGGGTTATTCCACCAAATATTGATTTCTGAACTCTTAAAACTTTATGAATATGAACTTTTCAGCTATTTCTTATTTTCTGCCAAGAAATGCTCTAAATTAGAATATTTTTATTTGGAATTTGGGAGAAAGTTTGTCTGTAGTTTATAGAATAAAACAACAATGTTCATTTTACTCAAACAAAAACCTGTAAATAGCAAAATCAGAGAAACTGATTCAGAAACTGAAGTGGTCTCTGACTTTTTCAGAGCTGTATCTCTCTGGTTAGAAATAGAGAGAGAGAGAGAATAGGACACAGGGCACTGGATGATAGCGGTGGGATAGAGTAAAGCCCCTCACAATGCATTAAGAGGTGAGTCAACTTAGCAGTGATTCCTTTTTCTCTCCTCCAGATACAGTTCTCCCTCCAAACCCGTATAAATAACACACCCACCTGGACCCCATTCACCAGCCAGCGCCATTTATTAGTGAGTCTTCTCCCACATTTGCATCAGAATTACCTCTCCAGGTACTGGTGTTAAACTCTCAAGCCAGTGATTCCATGGATCACTTAAGCTTCAAGCTTATCTGTGTTATTATAATTTATAAAGGATTTAGGAAATCATATTTTTGCAGCGTGTTGATCCGCAGACCATTCTGAGGGTGTTATTTCTCCGGCGCACCCTCTTGTTTACCTATTTGCTGGCGTGGCATTGCGGAATTTCCAACTTATCTCGCGGCAAATCCGCTTTTGCCCCAAAGCAAACAGAAACAATCTGGTATTTCCATAATTTCTGGAGACACAGACCAAACTGAGGGCATTCCATCTGAACCGTGTATGAAAAGTTATATAATAATACTATTATAAAGTTTTTAGCATTGGAAGCAGATGTTAAAATCTTTTTGTTAAATGCAACATTGCACTTTCTGTTCATAATTGCATAATAAAATATAACGTGGCATGGGAGGACTTCACCAGTTCAGAAAATGGGGTACCATAGACTCAGATTCAGATTCAGATTCAGAGAAATGTTCTCTTGAAATACTAGAGTGTCTGTATAAGATACAGTATAATTACTTACAGCTCTGGAAAAAAAAAAAAAATATTAAGAGAGCACTTCAGTTTCTGAATCAGTTTCTCTGATTTTGCTATTTATAGGTTTATGTTTGAGTAAAATGAACATTGTTGTTTTATTCTATAAACTACAGACAACATTCCTCCCAAATACCAAAAAATGTAATATATTGTCATAAACAGCATTTATTTGCAGAAAAAAAGTATGCAAAGAAAACAAGTTCATATTCATGAAAAAATATATATTCATTTTAAGAGTTTAGAAATCAATATTTGGTAGAATAACCCTGTTTTTTAATCACAGTTTTCATGCATCTTGGCATCATGTTCTCCTCCACCAGTCTTACACACTGCTTTTGGATAACTTTACTCCTTTACTCCTGGTGCAAAAATTCAAGCAGTTCAGTTTGGTGGTTTGATGGCTTGTGATCATCCATCTTCCTCTTGATTATATTCCAGAGATTTGATTTTCAATTGGGTAAAATCAAAGAATCTCCTCATTTTTAAGTGGTGTGTTATTTGATTTTCAGAGCTGTAAATATAGTTTTAGGCAATTTGATGCAGCTAGGCCAATTGTCTCACCTATTCAACTGCTACTCAGCTGTATATCCCACATCACTGGTGATGCCAAAACACAAGGAGGGTGAAGACTAGCACATGCCTCCTCCGATACATGTGAAGTCAGACTTCGCCTCTTTTTGCACCAGCAGCAAAGGCATAAAGTTATCCAAAAGCAGTGTGTAAGACTGGTGGAGGAGAACATGATGCCAAGATGAATGAAAACTGTGATTAAAAACCACCAGGGTTATTCCACCAAATATTGATTTATTTTTTGTTATTTCAGCCATTTCTCATTTTCTGCAAATAAATGCTCTAAATGACAGATTTTTGTATTTGGAATTTGGGAGAAATGTTGTCTGTAGTTTATAGAATAAAACAACAATGTTCGTTTTACTTTAATATAAACCTATAAATAACAAAATCAGAGAAACTGATTCAGAAACTGAAGCTGATCTAGTTTGAGGTCAAGGCCCAAAATAATGAAAAATATCATGTTTTGTTGTTTTGGCATCTCTACTAACAGTTTAAATGGTTTTATTGGTTTAAACAGTTAGTGAAAAATGAAATTTAATGAGTTTAAAATGTAATATTTCCCTATATATTTTTTTTTTTCATTTAATTTTTTTAATGGGCCTGAATGGAACGAAAGGACAGAAACCTCTAAAACAGCCAGTCTGTCTACAGCACAGGGAAATCTGTAATAATGAAGTGAGGAAAACAGAGCAGTGTGTACCGCAGACCTAATAAACACACACAGCTTTTTAACATTGTTTGTTTATTTTTGGCTCCTCAGAGATGGTGAAATGGTAATGCGCTGTATGTTATGCCAGCCCGGAGTAGTGTAGTACATATAGTTATATTATTACGAGCTCTCCCAACAGTACGGCCGGATTTATATATGCAAGCAACGGCCATAATTCCCGGGAAGGACCGGGCGAGTGCATTTCGTTCCCGTGTAGAGTATTTTCCCCATTCCTGCCGCCTAATTTACAGTCTCAATGGGCTCTACCTTTCAGAAGGTAGAGTGCCTTTCTCCAGTCCACTGTGATGCATATTTCTTTCTTTTGTTGCAGTGTTAGTGTCAATTCGCCCTCAAAAAGGACTGCCAGTTTGTCTCTTTTTTTTGGCACGGGCAATTTAAATGCACTGGCTTTTATGCAAAACATACTAAAACCAAGCATTTTCCCGTAAATTGGACATTTTTATGGTTATAATTTTGCCATTCTGATGGCGGGAAATGCTACCCCAAAGGGATTGTGCCTCTTAGCTTTTGTGCTCGCGCTTGATGCCTGGATGACAAGTTTCTTTAATATGCATGGAGAACGGCAATTTTGGGTGACTTTTGCCGTCGCTTATCACGTGGCGGATTCCGGAGGAATTGGCCACTTCCGATATGTGGCGCTAATAAAAATGTCATTGCCCCAGAAACCTGCATTCGTTCTAATCATATTTATGATGAAGTGAGGGCAGAGAACGACTGCATGCAGCAACGGATTCGTCAGGGAATAAAGAACAAATACAGTAGCGTTTACAGTAATTCACAGTAATTTACAGTAATTACTCCATTAGTCTTGAAGATACAACATTATATAATGTACTTTTGGTATGATTTTAACCCTTGTGTGGTGTTCATATTTTTGTTACTCGTTTACTTTGTTACTTGTATTTAATTCAGCAAAATTAAGCAATTTTACATTAAAATGCTTTACACATGCTTGCTTCACCTAAATTGCAAGCAATATAAACAGCTTACATGGTTAATATTTGCCCTTTACCTTTCTTATGTTACATTTCTTTCAAAAAGTGCTACTCTTTTTTTAATTAGTTTTTTTTTATAAAATGTAAAAGAAAATGAATTAAACTCAAGATATGAGTAGAAAATTTATTAAGGGTTAAGGGTTAAGGTTAGGGTTAGGTGTAGGGTTTGATTTTATGGTTGATTAAGGGTTAAGGTTAGGGTTAGGTGTAGGGTTTGATTTTATGGTTGATTAAGGGTTAAGGTTAGGGTTAGGTGTAGGGTTTGATTTTATGGTTGATTAAGGGTTAAGGTTAGGGTTAGGTGTTCGGTTAGGTTCTATTTTGAATCATTTACATTCAACATAGGGTTAAGTTAAATTTAATGGACATTCAATTCAGTGTTAGTTAAATGTCAGTTGAGCATCAACAAGGCCATAAAATGGACCATCCAAGTAAAGTGTTACCGATTATTATTATATTTATAGATTTTTTTAGGTGTGTGGCTGGCCTGTACCTGCCTCTTGAATGATGATGTCTAAATATGACGTGGCTAAATATGTTGAAAAGTGACTTTAGTGATCTGCAGCAGCTGCAGCTGCGGTACGGCAGCGAGGTCAGCGATGGCGGCGGCGGCGTTTTAGAAATGAAGCCGTGTGATTTCCGTACGGTTTGTTGTTCAGCGGAGCTGCAAGGCTTTCCGGCGTTTCCGTCAGCGCTGTTAGTAAGAGCGATGATAAGAGGCAGCAGTGTGTGTCAATCAGGACGGGAAGCAGGAAGGCTGCAACTGTCTCATCTGCATAGAAACCACCCCCACACCCCACCTACCCCACTCATCCCATCCATTCTCCTCCCTGTGCTAACTTTATTGGGGTGGGAGGAGTGAATGTGTGTGTGTGTGTGTGGGTGTGTGTGTACAGCAGCAGCAGCAGCAGCAGCAGCAGACACCCCACTCCTCAATCTCTGTCCCTGTCCCGGTTCTCTCCGGCACAATTAAAAATGTATAAGGCTGAAGGAGGACGGATTAGATGCACGTCTCCCGCGGCTGCTGATCCGGAATCTGAAGCTGTCACTGAGAGCCGGTTTGAAGGGAGGGAAGGAGGAAGGTGTGTGTGAAGGAAGGAAGGAGTGGCTGACTGAGGAGACAGTCCTGCACCGCCGCCGCCGCTCTACAGACCATCCACCACCTACCCTACCGCTCTACCAGCAGAGCAGCGCCGGAGCCATGCCAAAATATATTTACTAATTTATTCATTATTACTCTTAACTTTTGTTGTAATACTGTACATATATTCTATTTCAGATTAGAATTTTCCTGAACTGTCCTATATATATATATATATATACATAAAAATGTGTCAAAATAACCTGAAATTGAATTGAATCTATATAATTTAGTGCTAATTTGCTGAATTAGGTAATAGTGGGTGTTACACTTAGTGTTGTTTTTATGTACTACACACCCTAACAACCACACACACACACACACACTCTTAGTGTGATCCCTCACCTGTCCATCGCTGAGACTCGCCTTTTATCCCCCCTCAGCCTGCCACCCATACACTCACAGCTAATCAATCTTTCTCCTCCCCTCACAGACACACACACACACACAAATACATATATATATATATATATATATATATATATATATATATATATATATATATATATATATATATATATATATATATATGCATATGTATATATACAGCTCTGGAAGAAATTAACCCTGGTTTTTAATCACAGTTTTCATGCATCTTGGTATCATGTTCTCCTCCACCAGTCTTACACACTGCTTTTGGATAACTTTATGCTACTTTACTCCTGGTGCAAAAATTCAAGCAGTTCAGTTTGGTTTGATGGCTTGTGATCATGCATTTTCCTCTTGATGTTATTCCAGAGGTTTTTAATAAATAAATAAATATATATATATATATATATATATATATATATATATATATATATATATATATATATACAGAGAGAGAGAGAGAGAGAGAGAGAGAGAGAGAGAGAGAGAGAAGAAACCTACTGCAGCTCTGTCGAAGCCTGGGCCTGTACATTGTGAATGGACGAATGCGAGGTGACTCCTTCGGTAAGTTCACACACTGCTCAGCTCTTGGCAACAGTGTTGTAGATTATATAATAACAGATCTGGACACAACCTTCCTGAGAGCCTTCACAGTCAAGCCACTGACACCTCTCTCTGATCACAGCCAAATTACTGTATATCTAAACAAACCAGTTGGGAATGATAATTGGGAAAATCCCAGCAAACTTTACAAATTTAAACTACCTCCCAGATGGACTCAGGACAGTGCTGAAAAATATATTCACGCAATTAACAGCCAGCAAATCCAGACACTCCTTAACTCCTTTCTATCTCACACCTTTCCTCAGAATGCAGAGGGAGTTGACATGGCTGTGGAACAGTTAAACAGAATTTTTGACCGTGCCATCCAAATTTCAAATTTAAGCATTAGAAAAAACAAACCCAATAAGACCCAAGAAAACAAATGGTTTGATCAGGACTGTAAAAACAAGAGGAAAGAACTAAGAAGGTTATCCAATCAGAAACACAGAGAACCTCATGATCAGGAATTACGCACAAAGTACTGTGAAGCACTTAAAGAATACAAACATATTCTAAGAATTAAAAAATACAAACATATACAAAATCAAATTAACAATTTAGAGGAATCAATTAATTCTAATTCATTCTGGAATCATTGGAAATCATTAAACCGAACAGATCATGAACAATTAACAATCATTAATGGAAATACATGGAGAAATCATTTTGAAAAATTGTACAGTACTCCATTAATAAATAGAAAACAATTTGAAATATCTGAAAAACTACAGGCATTTGAAACAATTATTAAGAATTCCCAGAACCCCCTCGACTTCCCAATTACAGAAAAGGAATTAGAGGAAAAACTAAAAAATATTCAGCCTAAAAAAGCCTGTGGAACAGATGGTGTGTTAAATGAAATGTTAAAAAACACAAATCATATATTCAAATTGGCTATGTTAAAACTATTTAATTTTATTTTAAATGTCGGCCACTTCCCAACTACGTGGAATGAAGTACTTATAACCCCTATTTTCAAAACCGGAGATAAATTTAACCCAAACAATTACAGAGGAATTTGTGTAAGTAGTAACCTAGGTAAGATATTCTGCAGCATCCTGAACAGCAGAATTACACAATTTCTAATAGAACATGACGTTCTGAGTAAAAATCAAATTGGCTTTTTACCAAACCACAGAACATCAGACCACATTTTCACCCTCCACACGCTCATTGATAAACATGTAACTCAAAATAAACACAAAATCTTTACCTGCTTTGTGGATTTCCAGAAAGCTTTTGACTCAATTTGGCATACCGGATTATTTTATAAACTTATTGAGAATGGTGTTGGGGGGAGAACATATGATGTAATTAAATCGATGTACTCACAAAGTAAATGTGCAGTTAAAATTGAAAAGCTCAGAACAGACTTCTTTCCACAGTCACGAGGAGTAAGACAAGGCTGTAGTCTGAGCCCCACTCTGTTTAATTTATATATTAATGAATTGGCAGAAAAATTGGATCAATCCAGTAATATACCTGGTCTTACTTTGGGTGACACCGAGGTCAAATGTCTTCTTTATGCAGACGACCTCGTTTTACTGTCCCCTACGAGAGAGGGACTACAACAAAGTCTCGAAATGCTGGAGGACTTTTGTCACACATGGGCTTTGAAAATAAACCACCAAAAAACCAAAATCATGGTGTTTCAAAA
Organism: Astyanax mexicanus; assembly: GCF_023375975.1. Lineage (NCBI taxonomy): Eukaryota > Metazoa > Chordata > Actinopteri > Characiformes > Acestrorhamphidae > Astyanax > Astyanax mexicanus. The sequence continues at coordinate 5,592,685 of NC_064421.1, forward strand.
AGGGACAAAAAGTCAGGGGAATTTAAATTTTAAAATTAATAACACAAATATTGAATATACTAAAACATACACATATTTGGGTATAACATTCAGTTGTACTGGAAGTTTTGGCTTGGCTGTGAAGGAGCTCAAAGAAAAAGCGAGAAGAGCTATTTTTGCCATTAAAAAATCTGTTAAATTTGAAATTCCCATTAAAATCTGGCTAAAATTATTTAAATCAATAATAGAACCCATTGCATTGTATGGTAGTGAGGTTTGGGGACCCCTCACTCAAAATGATTTTTTAAACTGGGACAAACACCCAGTTGAAACTCTGCACACAGAGTTCTGCAGGAATCTCCTCAGTGTGCAGAGGAAGACCCCGAACACGGCCTGCAGAGCAGAATTAGGACAGTACCCTCTAATAATTAACATTCAAAAAAGAGCCATAAACTTCTGGAAGCACATTAAATCTAGTGACCCCCACTCACTCCACTATAAAGCACTGACCTGCCAAGAGCTGAACATCCAGAGGAGTCCCCTAACCCAGCTGATCCTGAATCTCACTGACCTAACACACACCACCCAGCCCCACTACACACTCGCCCAAAACATTAAACCCAACCAAATTATTACCCAACAAAAACAGAAATACATCACACACTGGACTGAGACAGTAAAACAGCAGCACAGACTGCAGTGCTATTCGGCTCTGAACCGAGAATACACTCTGGCAGATTACCTGACAGAAATTAAAGATAGAAAACTGAGAAAGATGTTGAGCAGGTACAGACTCAGTGAGCACAGCCTGGCCGTGGAGACCGGCCGGCGCAGGCAGAACTGGACACCCAGAGAGGCCAGACTGTGCTCTCACTGTGAGCTGGCAGTGGTGGAGACAGAGCTGCACTTCCTCACAGAGTGTCCAAAATACCACTCCATCAGGAGTTTATATTATAGGAAATTTAGCAGCGTCGCCCCCGAGTTCCTACACTGCACTAATACACACAAACTGCCCTACATACTGGGAGAGAGCAGAGAGCTGATCACACTAGCTGCCCAATACATTACAGCCTGTCACAATCTGAGAGACAACCAGTGAGACCGTCCACCAATCACTAATATCTGTACTTATATCTGTAATATGTTATATTGATATTAATATATTAATGTTACCTCTTTTACTTCTATTAATCTAAATTTAACATGCTTTATTACTACTTTTACTTATTTTCTTTATTAATAACTCAACCTTTTTAATATTACTGTTTTTTTTCTTTCTTTCTTTCTCTCTAATCTGTAGATTTATTTATGTATTTTATTTTTGTTATTATTAGTATATATATTTTTTTTTTATAACGTCTGTTTACTTGTATTATTAATTGCTTTAGCAATAGTGTATGTAATTACATTCATGCTAATAAAGCACCTCTGAACTGAACTGAACTGAGAGAGAGAACACACACCCTCACGTTGGGTATATAGATTGAATATGTATCAGCAGTCTGTCGGGCTGGCTGGGTTTCCCCCGTCTAAAAAAAAGGAGGAGAAACGTAAAAACACCCCAAAGCTGGCAGAGGAAATATACACTCACACTGGTGAGTGTGTGTGTCTGTGTATGTGTGTGTGTGTGTGTGTAGAAGTGTGTATTTGTTTTTCTGCATTTTCAGTGGCTGAGAGAAATGCAGGTCTAAGGATGCAGATTTGCATATGTTTTACATTTCCACAATAAAAAATGACTTGATTCAAAAAAGAAAAATACAGAGAAAAACTGAAACTAACCTGCAATAACAAAAGCATGGATCTAACTTTGTAGAATCCTTTTTTCTTGATTAATTAGATTAAGATTAAGATTAAGATTAAGAATGTTCTAATGATATAATTTATTTAAGCAATATATTTTTTTAAAGAATAAAGAAAAAAAATCAAAGAACCTGAATAAATTCAGTTTGAATGTGCTTTAGTATGGACTGTGCCTTCCGCCAAAAAGTAGTTCCACCACAAGTGAACTGTAACAGAACTGTAACTACAAAACGGCGTACAGTTTATACAGACTAACCCCACAAATGTTAGCTTGAAATCAAAATTGGGAATAAGTGAAGATGGTAAGGGACTGTTACCATGATGGTAACTGGACTGTGGTTAGCTTAGCGCAGCTTGCTTTAGCTTAGCATTAGCTTAGCTTAGCCTGGCTGGTTACTGTTATGGCTGTCAGACTGCTGCCAAGGTGCTTTTTTTTCTTTCCCTTTTTTTACACAAAAGAGCCAGCGCTGCGGGAGAGCGTGCATTGGCTGAATGCTAGCCTGTGCTAAGCTAATGCTGCTGCACTGCTGCTGTTGGAGGTGGTGATTCAAAACTGTCCTGTGTGCATAAATATGCCGTTAGTCGGCAACGCGACGGCGCAGTGAAACAGGTTTAGTGTGAGAAGGCCGTGATGTTATCACAAATATCATCACGGCTAGAACACTTCTCAACCAATCAGATTGTGAGGTCGGAACTAACTGTTGTATAAATTTATGTATATATATATATATATATATATATATATATATATATATATATATATATATATATATATATATATATATATTACACATGGAACAAGGTTAGTGATATACACATGTTAAAATATAAGGAACCCAGAAGGAACTGAACAATAGGAATAAAAACTGGTAGATAGTAGCAGATCATTACCAGTGATGAGTCCTGCTTTTAAAATGACCAGCAAATATATTTGTCATATATCCACACGTCATGCATCCCAAAACTTAGTTTTTCCAATTTTGAACAATACTAGATCACCTTTGTTCTTTGTAACATTATGTTAATGAGCTCCTGCAACCAGTGGCCCTGCCTTTTATCACTCATCCTCATACTGCTGCCATCTAAAGAACCCGCCTTGAAGACACTATAAGATACTATACCATAGTCAACAGCATCTATATACTTATCATGGATTAAAATTTGTGTGAGATTTTTTGGACGCTCTATCAACACTCCTACAATCACCCCACCACACAATCTGCAGGAACTGTGTGAGAATATAGTGGAGCTGTATGGGATGGATTGGATTATCAAAGGACTCCATTAGGAACCTCTACAGTGTTATACATGCTGAGACACATGGTATGTTGCAGCATTAAACATGCATTACACTCTACTTCTACAGGGGTTGGACAATGAAACTGAAACACCTGGTTCAAGACAACAATAATTTACTGTAGTGACGGACAGTTCTGGTGGAAACAGGAGAGTTGAGGTGCACATTGAATTCTGCCGTGATTTGATCAGCCGTGGTTTTATGTTTTTTAGATACAATCCAGGTTAGCACCCAAACATCCCTTTCAGACAGCTTCCTCTTACAGCATCCACAGTTAATCCTGTTGGATGTGGTTGGTCCTTCTTGGTGGTATGCTGACATTACCCTGGATACCGTGGCTCTTGATGCATCACAAAGACTTGCTGTTTTGGTCACAGATGCGCCAGCAAGACGTGCACCGACAATTTGTCCTCTTTTGAACTCTGTTATGTCACCCATAACGTTGTGTGCATTGCAATATTAATATTTAGAGCAGAACTGTGCTCTTACCCTGCTAATTGAACCTTCACACTCTGCTCTTACTGGTGCAATGTGCAATTAATGAAGATTGGCCACCAGGCTGCTCCAATTTAGCCATGAAACCTCCCACACTAAAATGACAGGTGTTTCAGTTTCATTGTCCGACCCCTGTATATTTAAATAAAATGTCAGCACTGTCCATGCAGAGGGAATATTTTGAAGGGTTACAGATATATTTCCAATTATAAAACAAACTTTAAGCACTTTTTAAATCATAATTTTATGTAAAGGAAAAAAAAAACTATCCTAACCAATCTAGCCCTGTTTTGAAAAGTGTTTACCCCTAAATGCACTAAGTTGGTTGTGCCACTCTTGGCGGATCAAGCTTTACCGATAACTGGGAACACGTTTTTCACATCTCTCTTTTCTTTACAAAATTGTTTTAATTCAGACACATTGGAGGGTTTTTTCTAGCATGAACCTCCTGTTTAAGATCATCCACATCGTCTCAATCAGACTTTTAACCTTTTGTTTTTTGTTAAGCCATTAAAAGGTGAACTTTTTTGTCTGTGTGCTTTGGGTCATTGTCCTGTTGCAGAACCCAAGTACTCCAGAGCTTGAGTTCAAGAAACAGATGGCTGGATGTTCTCCTTCAGTATTGTCTGGTAAACAGCAGAATTCCTGCTTCCATCAATTCCAGCAAGTAACAGCTGTAATTACATCAAAATTATTAGTAATGCCAAAAACAAACAAAAAAAAAACTAAACTAAACTGATGTGTGCTTGTGTTATATATTCTTAATACAGCATAACTGTCATGATGAGCACAGAACCTCCGTTAGAGCTGGGTGTGGAAGGGACAGAGGAGCTAACAGCACCAGACGTGACAATAACAACACCATATATATCTATAACATTTTTTATGGTATGAATTTATATTGTATAGCTTTTAAATGATTTTATTCCAAAAACTGGACCTTAAAAGGATTTTTCAGGACCAGTGAAATTCTTGTGAAATTCCAAAAATAACATTTTCGGTGCCATTTTTGAATAATATTATAAAAGCTGCTTTATTTTCTCCCTCCTCTCTCCAGCCTCTCACATGGCTTTTCACAGGCGGATCCCTGATCAATGCATTTTCACCTCCTGACTGAAGGTCTCTCCACTTGTCAGCTTGTGTTATGCAGAAGGGGTCGGATGGTCTGTTTGGAAAACGCTGGTCCCATTCTGATTCAGCTCACCTCCAGCCATTAGGGTCTCACTGCTGCAGAGCATGTGATGAGTGGGAGACTTTTACAGTAACGAGAATAGTTTAGCGAGTACACAGCATTGTTTTTTACTGTAAAAAAAAAAAAAATTCCTGGCCTTTTTTAAGTTACTACAACTTTATGGCTCATTTGTTCTTTGCACTTACAAAATTAAGTTGAACTAAGAAGTCTTAAATGTTAGCTAAACTTAAATTATTAAATCACTTCAACAATGAATTTATTATAGATTTTTTTTATCATTATCTAATATATTTATAATATCGTTATCTTAATATATTTAGTCGAGGTAATTGACAAATATATTCTAGACTTGCCAACTAAAAATGTGTTGAAATTATTTGTTAAAAAATGTTTTTGTTAGATTAACAAACTCAGAAGTGTTTGTTGTACATGTCAGCAGAAAAAAACTTATAAACGAAAAAAAAATTATTGAAATATATATATATAAAAAAAGCTTTGGCTCAGCTTTGACTCAGTTAAGTTATATATAAATATATATCATTTTACGTTTATTCAACTTAGTTGAGTTTTGTTCACACACAGTTTAATAAGCTCAACAGTTTGGGCTTAAATAATTGAATTTATTTAATATATATTAGGGGTGTCATGATTTCGATATTTCATCTAAATCGATCGAAATTATGTCATGGTCTCGAGCCTTGAAGTCAAAAAGAGAATCGACGATCCCTCCCTCTAAACTACGCAAACGGCGCAGCACGCTGTAGCCGACGCTGTGGACATTGTGACTGCTCAAAGAGCAGCCCTTTCTCCAGAGAAATTGGACATTCTCATCTTCTTAAAGAAAAACTTAAAAATATAAAAATAACAGTTGTTTTGTCTAGCCTCAAATATGTTAATAGTTTTGGTACCTTAAGGAGCATCTTTCTCTCAGATAAAGTTAATAATATATCTTTGTTAGGGAAAAAAACTTGTCATTCTCAGGGACCGAGTCTTATTTTTTATGTTTAACTGTTATAGTAGGATAGAGTTCAGTTTGTTAAGGCTCTAATTGTTCTATTATTTTGTGCATGACTGTTCCTGTATTTTTTATTATTTATTTTGTTATGTTGCACATTGCTGTTTTAATAGTGCACACTGCTGCTACCAAAAAAGCCACTAGATGGCATTACATATATATCTTAATTAAACTATTTAAATTTGACCATTAGTGCCTAATGTGGTGTATTACAGATCACTTGTATCACTTTGTATCACTTATATCAAGCCCACCTTTTGAAATAAGATGTTGTAAATTTGATGAATCAAACCAATGACTGACCATAGACTAATCTAAAACTGGCATAGGCCTCTCTGCTGTAAAAAAAAAAAAAGAAAATCGAGAATCGAATCGAATCGTGACCCTACCCCAACACCGTGACCTGGCAATCAACATATATTATTAGACTAATGCACGACTAGGATAAGGTAGCTTTGGGCAACAGACAACACAAAGATGGTAGGTAAGGGAGAGGACACACCCAATATGCAAATATATGGTGCCAGGAGCCTATAGGAAAGCTGTATGAACCCTACTGTGGAAAGAGCATTGACTTGTGTAGTATAACTAAAAGTTGGGAACCACTTTAAAATAAGACTACCTTTATAAAGGGTTTATTAATGGTTTACAATTAGTTTATTAATGGTTACTAATTAGGTTGTAAATGCCTTAAAAATCATTAATAATCAGTTATAACACAAACATAGAAAGGGCAACAATATAGATGGCTGTGGGTTCACTATTTGGCAAACAACAGATCATTTAAGCCATTTTTACGTATGTGTTATAACTGATTATTAATGATTTGTGATGATTAATGATTAAGGCATTTACAACCTAATTAGAAACTATTAATAAACTAATTGTAGTTAACCATTTATATATCCTTTATAAAGGTAGTCTTATTTTAAAGTATTATGAGAATTATGAGAAAGGTTAAAGTGCCAGCAGCAAGTTTTTTGGTAACACTTTCTATGAATGTCATCTCTATTAGATGCTATAACCACATTCATAACATATTATAATGCATTCATAAGGCATCATAAACATGGCTATAAATATTTATATTATAAAAATACATAACCCATTATAACCATGTTTATTAAGCATTATGACTTGTAATCATAATACATTATAAGCTGTGCTTATAATATGCATGTTGAAATAATTGATATCTATCGTTAGTAATCTAGTTCCACAATGAACATCTGTCACTTTACTTCAAGCGCACAAAGCTCATACCTGTTATAATACATTATAATTGACTATAATGTTATATTCAAGATAAGAATAGTTCATGAGTGGATAAAATATATTTATAGGATTACTGAGGGTGTTTTTATAAGTTAGAAGCTTTTTTAGTCATAATACATAATTCTGCTAGCTGGGACTGAGTTTCTTGGTATTGATGTATATAACATGTTATAAGCACAGCTGTTAATGCCTTATAATCACAGTTCATGATGCATAATAAACATGGCTATAATGAACTATGCATTTGTATAAATATGTATAGCCATGTTTATAATGCCTTATGAATGCATTATAGTGTGTTATGAGTATGTCTCATAGGGATGACATTCATAACAAGTGTTACCAGTTTTTCTTCTCTTTTTCTCATCTTCTCTGAAGAGCGGAAACAGGGGATCCTCAAAACTAAACTCTCAAACCACCTGGAAACAAAGATTGTTCAAAATCATGATTTAAAAGAACAATGCAAAATATACTGTCAGAAACATATGAAACATACAGTATGATAGAGAATAGAAATATATCTGTAACTATTCCCTATCACAATTCCCTACATAGTTCACCATCATGGGGAACAGAAATGGTCCTCTAATTAATATGCCCTACTATTCCCTAGAACACTATATTATACTAGAGCTACTGTATTTCACCCAGTGGAGCACCACTTAAACCCCATAGAACACCATTATACAGAAAAAAGGGCCCTTAATCACCGTTCCCTACATTGGAGCATGACATTTTAGCGTTATTTTAGTGAAAGTAATGACTATTCTAATGAATCACCATTCCTTACACTAGAGCCGTACTGTATATAGAAAACTATTAAAGGGAACAGAGTAGAGATGGTCCCTTAATCACTACGCCCTACATTAGAGCACTACATTAGATCACTATTATAGGGATCAGAAATGGTCCCCTAATTAATATGCCCTACTATTCCCTACAACACTGTAGTATACTGGAGCTATTTCACCCAGTGGAGCACCACTTAAACCCCACAGAACACTATTATACAGAATTAAAGGCCCCTTAATCATCGTTCCCTACATTGAACCATGATATAGAGCAAGCGTTCCCAACAATTTTAGACTTTAGAGGCCCAGTAAATCAACAACAAGCCCAGCAAAATATTAATCAACCATCTGAAATCGAAACAAATACTGTAAAAAGATTAATATAGCTGATTAAATTGATTGAAAGACTTTGAATTGTCTCATTGCAAAAGATTGTACATTAAATGCTTAATAAATGATGAGTTAAATACAAAGAAAAATACTTTGTTGGTCGGTTTTGTTGGTTCATCGCTAGAATATTCAATGAGAGAAACTAAATTAGTAATATATGTACATAATATTTGTCATATCATATATTAAGCTAATAAATGATCACATTTTCTTTTGTTTTATACTCGGTGAAACATGTAAGTGGTTCTCAAAGGGAACTCTTGCTCTTCTATTCATGTGGTGGTCCTGATGAGGGCCAGTTTCATCATCGTAACATTTTCGATGGTTTGCTCTAACAGCACTTGAGGATACTTTCAAAGTTGTTGAAATTCTTCTTTTTTGGTTTGACTGACCTTCATTTTTCTCTTAAAGTATTTTTTCTTTACTTAGTTGAGTATTTCTTGCTTTTTATAATCTGGATTAGAGCATTACTCAAATATTCACTGTTCACTGTATACCTGTAACTCTACCTCTTCACTACTTTAAAAATGAGGCTCATTAAGTAATTAACTCTTGATGAGTTCAGCACAGCTGTTAACTGAAAGTCTGAAATTCCAGGTGACTCTACCTCATAAAGCTGACTGAGAAAATCCAGCAGAGATGTGTTAAGCTGTCGTCTAAGTAAGAAGAGCTACTTTGAAGAATCTAGAATATAAAATATAGGTAACGCTTTATAATACAGCCCACGTTTTAGAGGGTAAGTTCCCCTTTAGTTACAGTGTAACTTCTCTGAATGAACCAGTTTAAGAAACCATTCAAAATACTTCCTGGGTCCTACAGGTACCTAACTGTAGGTATAAATAAAGAACAACCAGGAACAAGAGTGTACCAACTAGGTACATTTCTGAAACTTACCCTGTACTTTCTCAACACTTACTGTGTAACTGCTCTCTATTAAACAGTAAATACAAATTTTTGTTAACGGGGTCCTACTCATATTTAAATGGGGGGTACCAATAAAGCAGGAGAACCTGCAATTTCCCTAAACTTGTGCAAATTTCATATAAAATAACATAGAAATAAAACGTATAGTTTATAATTGTCACGTCTTAGCCCTGTCTCATGTCTCTGTGTGTCTTCCCCACGTGACCTGTGCCTCTCTGTGTCTCCTGTCGGTAGATTTCCACCATGTGTTTCTCATTTGTAGCTCCGCCCCTTCCCCAGGTGTTTCCAATTCTAGTGTGTTTTATGTTACTATAAATAGCCCTCCTCTGCCACCTTGTCCTCCGTCGGTCTTTGCACCTTCCCCTGTTGTTTCGTCTCTCTCTGCGTTTCATAGTTTCTCAGTGTTTCATAGCCTCTGTTCTTCACGTCGTAGTTCTATGTTTATTCACTTGTTCATGTTTCTAGTTTCTTGTTTATTTCCGTCTTCCTTGGCTCCTTGTAGATACCCCTGCTTTGTGTTTATTAGTTTATTCCCTTGTATATATTTCCCTAGCCCTGTTAGTTTATTTCTAGTATATCTTGTTTGTTTAGGTTTATGTTATTTTGTTTCACTGTTTATTTTGGTTATTGGTTTATTATCTTTGTTACGCATTTTCTTGTTTCTTTGTTTATTTGTTATTTATTTAATAAATTATTTATTTATTTCGCCCTTACCTGCACTTGTGTCCTCTTTCCTCGTCACCCTGCCTGGGTCACCCCCATTTCCGTGACAATAATGTCCAGAGTACAATACAATTATATTTATACATCTTCAGTAAAACAATCAGGAATGCTGAAATTTGAAAGAAAATGTATTAATTAATACAAAGAAAAAACATGGCTTATATTTTTACTCAGATTTTTTATGTTCTTACTCTATAAGTACAGTAAAAGTACACAGTACTTTCTCAGTAAGTACTGTGTTATGTAGTGTACAATATTTTAACATTCTTACTCTGTAGGTACACAGTACTTACCCTCTAAAACGTGGGCTGTATTATAAAGAATTACCAAAATATATAATAATAATGTAATCTGTTTTCCTTTGGAGGACTCATCATTGCACCTATCAGTCCACAATTTTAAACATTTGTTGCTCCTGGTTACCTGATACTGGGTGGGCTGTGGCTTACAGATAAAAAAAAAAAAAAAAACACTGATGACCTTTGTAATGAATCACTAAATCTGTATATATATATAGAACACTATTAAGGTGAACACTATCACTAATCACTATGCCCTACATTACAACACTACATTATACACACTATTATAAGAAACAGCAATGGGTGACACTTTATTTTGAGTAGTCCTCTATATATATAATATAAATGAATACATCCATTAGACTATCATGAGACCTTTACTGTAGATAAGTATGAACATATTTTTATAATTTGCTGAATTCAGCTGTTTTCACATCATTTAGAGAGTGTGTAGATGTTCACCTCACACATCACTGAAGAGTAAAACACACACCATCTCAACTTCCTCAACCAGCTGTTCTACAGACGTTCTGCTTTAGAACCAGTTTATCACTGGAATAAACTGGACCAGGGTTTATCTGAAGTTTATCTAAGGCTATTTTCTTTAGGATTAGGTGTTTGGTTGAGGTTTAAATAGATTTAAGATAATAAGAATTAAGCTAGAGCTATAAACTCTACTTTAGGCAAAAACACAACATCTTTATTATTTATTAACTACAGCTACCTCACAGATACACCAATGAACCATCTTCTGAAATCGAGACTATTACAACAAGTTAATCCTACTTTTGTTGCATTCATCAATACAAGATGCTATAACCACATTCATAACACATTATAATGCATTCATAAGGCATTATAAACATGGTTATAAATGTTTATAAAAATGCATGACCCATTATAGACAGGATTGTTAAGCATTATGACATGTAATCATAATACATTATAAGCTGTGCTTGTAATATATATGCTAAAATAGTATATCTCTATCATTAATAATCTAGTCTTACAATTAAAGTCTGGCACTTTACTTAGAGCGCACAGAGACCTGTTATAATACATTATGACTGACTATAATTAATATTATATTCAAGACAAGAATAATTTATGAGGGGATAAAAATATATTTATAGGATTATTAAGGGTGTGTTTATAAGTTGGAAGCTTTTTTAGTCATAATACATAATTCTGCACACTGAACTGAGTTTCTTGGTATTGATGTATAACGTTATAAACACAGCTATTATTAATGCATTATAATCACAGTTCATGACGCATAATAAACAATGCTATAATGAATTATACATTTTATAAAAATGTATAGCCATGTTTATTATGCCTTATGCATTATAATGCATTATAATGTGTTGTGAGTATGTTTATAGAGTCTTATAGAGATGACATTCAAAGAAAGTGTTACCAAACTTTCTACTAGATCCTACTAAGAATTAAATTTTCTCAATTCTTCTTCCAATACATGGCAGACAGGTTGTGCGTAGTTGGTAAAACAGCACCACCAGTGGATGGGAGCTCGTTGTGGATTCTAATTTATAATATAATTCAGTTATAATAGAAAGTTAATCTTAATATATGATCAAGTTTTGCTAAGGTAGTCTGTGATGGTGAGCGTTCTCGGTCAAAGCGCATGTAGTTGAGTAATGTTTAGTTGAATGTGTGTAGTTGTGTGTGTGTGTGTGTGTGTGAGCGCGCTTGCAGTAAGTACATTATTGCCTTGTGCAGAAATCAAGAGTTTAGGGAAAACTTTCTACTAGATCCTACTAAGGATTTGATTTTCTCAATTCTTCTTCCAGTACATGGCAGACAGGTTGTGCGTAGTTGGTAAAACAGCACCACCAGTGGATGGGAGCTCGTTGTGGATTCTTTTTTTTATTATTTTTTTTTATTTCTAATTTTTCCCATTTTCTCCCCAATTTACACAGCCAATTACCCAACCCACTCATTAGGACTCCCCCTATCACTAGTGATGCCCCAACACACCAGGAGGGTGAAGACTAACACATGCTTCCTCCGATACATGTGAAGTCAGCCACCGCTTCTTTTCGAGCTGCTGCTGATGCAGCATTGCTGAGCAGCCAGCGTGCTTGGAGGAAAGCACAGGGGCTCGGCTCTGGTACATCAGCTCACAGACGCCCTGTGCTGCAGACATCACCCTAGGAGTGATGTGGGGAGAGAGCGCCATCTACCCACCCGGAGGGAGCAGGGCCAATTTTGCTCCCTCTAACGCCGGCTCGTTGTGGATTCTAATTTATAATATAATTCAGTTATAATAGAAAGTTAATCTTAATATAAGATCAAGTTTTGCTAAGGTAGTCTGTGACGGTGAGCGTTCTCGGTCAAAGCGCATGTAGTTGAGTAATGTTTGGAAAATGTTCATTTTTATTCTTTAGTTGATTCTTTAGTGTATCTGTGTGTGTGTGTGTGTGTGTGTGTGTGTGTTCTGAATGTGTGTGTGTGGTGGCAGTAAGTGCAGCGGCGTGTGAAGAAGAAGAAGAAGAGGACGGGGGCAGTTGGCCTGATGCGCTGGGCGGCCTTAACCTGCCGCCGCCTGGACTCAGCTCATTAGCCGGCGCCGCTAAGATGGAGGTGTCTTCTCTTCTAAAGCCTCGGCTTTGACATTCACGCTGCGCTTCCAGTCGATCAGGTCCCAGCTCTGATACATTTGCATCTCTTTGAATGTGACGCTTGAAGAAGAGCGAGAGAGAGCGAGAGAGAGAGAGAGAGAGAAGGAAGAGGAAGAAAAAAAAAGATGGGAAAAAAGGCCCAGCCACTAGATTAAATTTTGCCGTCTAGAAAATGAGAAAAAAGGGCCTCTATCTCCTGGAGTCTACTGGGAAGATCTTTATTCTGATTCTTGTTAGAATTGTTTATCACTGTGACAGAGCAGGCCCGGGATGAGATAAAGGCAGTGCTCCATCACGGGTCCTGACAGTCGTAGGACATGCGCTGGAATGAAAGGAGCCAGGGAAATATTATTAATAGATGCTGACTTGATTTGCCTCGATTGCACGTCAAGAAGAGGAGGCCACGGCTTGATTGCAGCCTATGAAGTTCTGTCCAAAAGGGAAGCTATTTTTCATTAAGTGATAGAAGTCTCTCCCTCTTTTTTTTGTCCCCCTTTTTGCTTTCCAAGGAGCTGATAACTTATGCAGTTTATTCTAACCGTGCTGATTTGAGCGAGCGAGAGAGATTGAGCGAGAGAGAGAGAGCGAGAGAGAGGAAGGAAGAGGAGGAAAGGAAGAGCAGAAACTTATCTTGTCTTTCTCAAAATAAACCCACCTTGCTTGTAAAAAGCGCAAGTTTTGGTACATCCACGATGAAACATCCACCTCCCGCCTATCTCTGTGATCTACATTCATCCAGCTGCACGGTGGGTGTACGCCTATGCCAAAAAAAAAAAAGAAAAAAGAAAAAAAGATAAAAAAAGAAAGAAAAAATAGGACTGTATGCAATGCTGAATTACTTTTATATATTTAAGTAGCGATGATGTTCCAAGAAAATGAAATTGGTATACAGAACATATTTGCCTAGGATATATTTGGTATGCAGTATATTATATTATAACCATAGTTGTTATATGGATGGTGTTGTTATAACACTGGTATAATACAGTGCTATAAATATTTATTGTTTTAAGTGTTTGATTTGAGTTAGTGTAACTTAAATAATTTAAGGCCATAAGTTTCCTCAAATGTAATAATGTTGTAAATGAATTAACTCAACTTGATTTTCTGGAGTTCTTGTAAAAACAGTGAGTTTTTATGAGTTTGCACAACTATTATATACGTAGAACACAGAACATATTTGCCTATTATAAATTTGGTATGCAGTATGTTATATTATAACCATAGTTGTTATATAGATGGTGTTGTTATAATACAGGTATAACACAGTAGGTACAGTGATATAAAACAGTGCAGTCCACACACAGTGTGTGTATATATATATATATATATATATACAGTCTTTATATATATTTATAGCTGTTCTTTAAAAAAAGTGTTTGTTTTAAGTGTTTGATTTGAGTTAGTGTAACTTAACAAAATAATTTGATGTTGTTTTTTACAGGAAGTTTTTATAACTGCAGCCTATTTATTTTACTTTAATAGTTGTAAATGAGTTAACTCAACTTGATTCGCTGGAGTTGTGTAAAAACAATGATTTTTTGTGAGTTTGCACAACTATTATATACACAGGAAATTTGGCAGTGTTGAATCAACACTTATTAGTGTTAAACTTTACACTCTCAGTGTTAATTTAACACTAACGCTGTTGATTTAACACTGCCAAATTTCCTGTGTACATTATATACATCTTTATATACATTTACAGCTGCTCTTTACAAAAAGTGCTTGTTTTAAGTGTTTGATTTGAGTTTTAATTGTAACTTAAATAATTTAAAGCCATCAGTTCCCTCAAATGAAACAATTTGATGTTGTTTCATAGTACGTTTTTATAACTACAGCCTATTTATTTCACTTTTATACAGTAGTTGTAAATAAATTAGCTCAACTTGATTTGCTGGAGTGAATTTTAAGTTGCATGTGAATTTTAAGGTGTAATGCAAGACTGTTAAGGCAGACATACTTAATTTTAATGAGTTTGCACAACTATT